>NW_009798264.1:986850-994151 GCF_000520075.1 Aphanomyces astaci | reverse complement strand
GTGACTCTTATCCGTATTTAATATCCGGAGGGGTGGCCGCTCAAATGTATCTTGATTTTTGTATGTGACTCTTATCCGTATTTAATATCCGGAGGCAAGGGGGACCTTTAATCTCCAACTCCAGTGATAAAACGCATGAAATCCGTATTTAACGTATCTGGATTTTGGGTTTAACTACATTAATTGCACGTTAAATAATAAAACCTCCACCCTTCAATTTGGCCAGTTGGAAGTTTTTAGATGAAGTGAACCATACCACTTGAGCTTACAGATGCCGAATTAAAAACCGTCACGCGACACCTGAAAAGAAGGGATACCCGGATGAAGAGGACCCGTGGTTCGGTTAAATAACCGGATCGTGAGAACACTGTAAACACAACCAACACCCCCCCCCTCGAGTGAGCCCAATCAGCCGGATAACGCGAGAAGGCAATATTAACTGTAACTGTAAGTTAGGAATAATATCCGGTTAAAATTCTAATAAACCTCCATTGACAATGAGCTACAGATGCCTTCCTTGTGAACTTCGTGGAAATCTTTCTTAGTATTTGACTTCTTGAATTTTGTATCGACATACAAAATATATTATTGAAAACCACACGGTGTATGGTATGATGCCATATGTCCTCGGATATGTTTTCGGACAATAGAGCATTGTTATAGTATACTTTAATGAAGTTTAAATTAAGCCTAATATTTGTATACTATACGAACATCAAATATAATCTCGGGCCGAATAACTGCTTTGGGATTTTTTGGCGGGTCATTCTCGAGCTACCCTGAGCGAAAAAAGGCAGGGTAGTTATTGTTACCTATACGGTAAATAACGTACAACTATGTTACAGTGGTAACGTTAGAGTCTAAGTTCGCTGATGTGGCTGCTCTCATCTAATTGGATGAAACAAAAGTAGTTTTTTTTATTTGTCCAACAAACGTTCTAGTACCATCGCATGATGGCGAAGCATTGGCACACACGGAATAATCTCTAACTCGCACAGATCTTCGTACTTCTACTTGAAAGCATTTACGCGTGTTCATGAAGGAGTATTCTGTGAATCCCGAGAAGGGGGTGGCATCTGCTTGACGGTGGGAATAGTTCCATATCGATACCTCCATTTTCCTACCGTGAAAAGTAATTATAGCTCCCGTTGCCTTTCTGTTAAAAGAAACATTATACGGCTTGTCGAACAACCTGCGTGTCCTATTGGTGGTTTACATGCAGGAACAGCAGCATCTCCACATATACAGGATACAAACTATGGCGGTAGTCTGTAAGGATGATTTTGGCAGCGAAGAACTAGCGTTCAACAATGTTCGACGTCAACGAATGCCGATGATACCAGTCGGCGACGTTTTGAGCTCAGAATGGATTGGGCAAAGCTGCAGCCATCCTGGTCTGTAAATCACTCTGGGTGGATTGCAGCATGGCTACAGCATCGAATGGAGCGATTTCCACATGATTGGGCTTAGAAGTAGTACGCGGCGTATTGGTTGGGAGTAACGGGCGGCATTATTGTTAGGCAGATTGGGGATTATGACGGACCAATGAGGATGGTTGCGCTGACCGCAACAAGAACCATTCGTCCCTTTCTGGCATATCCAGTAGTTCGTTTTACTCTAATTCAATTATACCATTGCTTTGGGGTGAAACGAACTACTGGATATGTCCACAAAGGCCCAAATGGGCCGAGTGGCCTTTATCTTGCTATTTTGTGGATTGCCACTTAGCCGTTCGTTGGCCGAACTGGGCTTTAACTCAAGGCAATGAATCGCTGCTTTGAATTAACAAAGCCATTTCCGACTCTACCACAACCGAGCGAATGTACAGTTTGGTGTTCAACGCAACCCTTTTCTGGCACGAGGGCCTACAATAATCCACTGTAACCTTACGCGTTGCCCAACTGGAAGAAGTTCTTTTTCTATGGGCGGCCGCAGTAATACCCTAGGGTGAGTCTGGATGTAAAACAAAAGGCCAAAATCTTACGACATTTTGGCAATTTCTTAGAAATCGGCAAAAAAGTGAAAAATTATCCGTCTGGATCCAAAAATTGAAGAATTCAATATTTCGCCAAATTTCGCGTTTTTCACATGTACGTAGTCCACGTCAATATTAGTATCGATTTACTATATTCGCGCACACAGCTGTGCAAAACTTCCGATGTCAAGAGTCCGTCAAAATATCTGTGCGATCGCATTCTGCGTTCACGGTACTATGAATGAACTGTGTTCTCGATCCACGCATGTATGTATTGTCAAGTCGATATAATCAAAGATCGATTAATCAAAACCTAGATCAAGAATCAAGTAGCCAGTCAAATCCACTCTTCGAATGCAACATCTAATTAGTGTGAGACTGGACGATCTTTACATACAAAAGTCAATACAAAGAATCGATCATAGATTTGGCAAATCAGCACAAAAGTCCAAATTTTGGATAAAAGGACAATATCTAGAGCATCATGTTGGACGCAGCAGGAAAGGCAATTCTAGGCCATCCCGAGACGGACAAGCTTGTGTCCAAGGGCGTTTGAGGAAGCAGAGTGAAGGGAATATTGTGATATCCCGCAAAATGTACTATTAATAGTTGGAGTACTATATTGTGCTTTCGAGTGCGTGTTGTGGCGTGGTTTCTCGTTGGAATTTAAATCGATTTGATTAGCTACTTCAGATGAGCTAAAATTTATTAGCCAATCAAAACCTTCTCAATGAAATTCAACCAATCAGATCGATTGTGGATCGGTTTGGCCCCTCCCCAAATTTGTATCAAATCGACAATACAACATAGTATTATTTTAATGCGTTTTTCAGATTTTTTTCGGCCGAATATCACAATAAAATTTTGCGAAGAAAACGGTACCATTACGACACAATTCATATTATCTTGATATTTATCGAAATATTGAGAAATATCATGATATTTGGTGGTGTCCAGACGGGCACTAAGACTAAACAGGAGCACTCCGAATCTTCAACTACTCGATTCATTCCAGCTAACGTTATTATAATGCATACTAGTAAGTAGCTACAGTACGTAGTAGCTCAGCGCAGCAGCTTTACAGCCTGGCGAAACGCACTCCTTTTGCATCACAATACATACAAGTAGCGATAACTGTTATTAACGTTAGCGTTTCGGTTCAAAGACAGTAGTGAGCAGCTGCGAGTAGGTCGTGGCAACGAACGGATTGAGGGCGTGGACTACGTCTTTAGTCGAGTCGAACGACTCGAGTCGCTTCAGCAGCACGATCGTGTTGTACTTGACGCTGATCGAACGGTGAAACAGCCCTTGGGCCACGACGTGGATTCCTCCTACTCGTAGTAGTGTGCCATCATCATCACACATACACCAACCATACCAACATACCCTTGGATCGAGGGATGTAGCTGAGCAACTCCTTCAGCTCGTCCTCGGACGTCAGCAACGAGACAAAGTCGGCGTAAATGCGCTCCAAGTGCGCGTCGTCCGGCACTTCTTCGTGCATCAGAGTGCGCAGATGCCGCTTCAAGTCCACTCCCCCGCTCGCCTTGGGGTCGAAGGCCGGCGTGGTGGGAGGAGCCTCCTTCCGCGCACGGACGAACCGGTCGTAGTTTTCCGTGCGCGCCCATTTCGTGATGCGCTTGTGGTTCACGGCCGTGCGCTTGCCTTGGGCGTCCACGTCCACAAAGCTCGCTTCCCCCGTCGCAATGTCCACGATATTCTATCCAAGACACAAAAGTTTCAAACATATATATAGGTGATATATACTGTGTACTACTAGTACTACGTAGTCGTATTTGTTCATATATGCATAAAGTTGTTTTTAAATAAGTAGTATATAGTTGTCAATACATACGTATATATATATATATTTGTGACTATATATATATAGATTCACCTGACGAGTATAGTCTTCAAACATGCATCGCACCCAAGACTCGCTAAAGCCAGCTTCGATGCCGTCCATGACCTAACGCCAGATAGAAGGGTATACAGGTCACACACTTGTGTAATACTATTATTAATAGTTGTGGTACATGAATAATATGGTGCTACAATAACAGGCATAGGATACGTACTTGCAAGATAAAATCGTGGTCGATGGCATCAGCGTCATCCTTCTCCAACGGGTGCGCGACCAAAATGTCCCCCGTCGCCAAGTCGCAATGCATGTCCCACCACTCCTTTCGCCCCTTGAACATTGGATTCGTCACTCCTGCAATGTACCTAGCACACAGAACTTTGAAATATACATTCAACAGATATTTCACACTATTTATAAACAATCAACGTTCACACTATTTGTAAACAATCAACGAGCTACAGTATTTGGAAATTGGGGATTATACCCTGGGACGGACAAAAATGCCAAGTCAGTCAAGTTTGCATATGGATGTTGACGGTGGATGACGCCCACCAGCGGCGGACATAGCAATGCACTGGTCGACAGCACGTAATTGCACACTTTGCCTACGTGAAATAGTGTGGCATATCGCTTGTGACATGTCGTGAAATAGTGTGACCTCCCCTATATATTTAAAACAAGTCACTTTGTGTGCAGTACCAGCAGGGAGGCCGTAGCCCAAGAGGATCACGCGACTGCCAGTGAGCACGGCATTGTAAATTTGCATCGTTTGGTCTCCAAACTTGGCGATGAGGTCGATGAGCGAGCCTTCTTCGTGCTGATCTTGTGTATTGCCCAGCTTGATCTTCAGCGGAATCGTCAGGTCGTCCCAGAGGGCATGCGTCGTGTACTCCAGAGACCTAACATAACAAGGTAGTGCCGAAGAGAATGGCGCGACTAGGGGGACCTACTCGTCCGAGGTGTGCACGGGACCGCCCAGCGGCTTGGCACACATGGTACGCTTGAGCAGCCGCACTTCGACTTCGGACTTTTGGAGATTTGTGACTCCAGAGACGTCCACGGAGTTGATGACGTCGAAGAGCGAGCTCAACACAGCCGTGGCCGACGACACCGATTCGTTCGACCCCAACGCAAACAACTTGTCGATGGCAACATTCAGAATGTCCTTGAACGCAAAGCAAAACTACACAGGTAGATAGTTGGATCGTTGACGAAGGAAGTTTGTGTTGTGACTGTCGTAGTACGTGGTAGTTGGAGCAAATGGCGACTGCTTTGATTCGCGCCCCACGACGGACGTTCGCATCGTGCATCGTCTTGACCACGCTCAAGCAGTACTTGACTTCCGAGTCCTTGTGGATGAAGAATACTGTGTAGTCTTGTTCCCGGTTGTGGACGCCTTCAGGAAGCATCATATCGGCAAAGAACTCTGGCGTGCGATGCACCGTCTTCTGCAATTCATCCGGCGCGGTCGGGAAGCTTGCGCGTAATGTACTGCCCTTGTCAATGTCTACCGATTAACGTACGTCACCGCCATCTTCTTCACCATGCAAGACATCCTACCAAACTCTGCGTACAGCACTTCCGAGGCAATCATGACGACGATCGAGCTGCAAATGTGGATATGGATCCTATTTAGGATTTTGTCGAAACGGTCCTACTTTAGTTCCTTCACATGGTTATTAGAATGTACTATTGTGCTTTCGAGTGAAATTTCGTGTTGTGGTGTGGTTTCTCGTTGGAATTTAAATCGATTTGATTGGCTACCTCCGATGAGCTCAACATTATTAGCCAATCAAAACCTTCTCAATGAAATTCAACCAATCAGATCGATTGTGGATCGGTTTGGTTGGCGCGATTCGATTGCACCCCGTCCCCAAATTTGTATCAAATCGACAATAGTATTGGGGGCATTGTTTTAATCCATAGATTGTATTTTAATACAATCTATGGATACTGTAAATATTAAAATATTTACAGTTACAGTAATACAACGAATACTATTATTAATAACAATATGCACCAACAATAGTGCGAACCTCTGAATTACTATGCAAAATCACATACAAAAATGAAGGTTAAAGAGTTCGACTTACATGTTAACTGTAAATTGACACACGAGGTTATACTTCAAGTAGAGATTCATGTTTCAAATGGTTTCCAAGGGCACAATAGTGTTCAACCGCACGATAAATGGCGTACCATAGTATGATGGAGACAGTAAACGGCCTTACCAATCATGGGACCATGAGTCGACCTCTCAAAATGCTCATAGGACTTTCTGCAGCACCATGCAAAACACATTGACCAACAATCGAACAAGCCTTCTCCACGTTGTGCAACGGTTGTTCATGTGGGAAATCGATATCCTTAGAACATCTACAGACTTTTTAGACAATATGATGAAGCAGGTGGACGGCCCTACTTTTCAAATCAAAGGAAAGTGGTAGCTACATATATGTATAAATAAATATATTTGAATGATAAGGAAAACTAGAGGTCCATCAAGCCTACTAGCATGTCGGAGACCTCGTCGTATTCGGCACAAAGTTGTTCCACCTGGGCGGGGGACACGGTCGTGGCTTTTGTCGCAAACACTTCGTCGACGGCCATCCGTTGTTTGGCATCCAGCGTGGTCGAGAAATAATGCTCCATCATCAACTGGGCTTGCCGAGGCGTCATGTGGCCCAAAAGCAGCTTCTTGTTGACGCGACCAGGGCGGACGAGGGCGGGGTCGAGTTTCTCGGGGTGGTTGGTGGTCATGATGAGGATGCGCCCGGGACTGTCCACGACCCCGTCCAGCACATTCAGTAGCCCCGACAGGTTGAGTTTGTCCTTGGCTTCGAACTTTGAACTGTTCGAGGGGCTGCTCTTGATCATGTCTGCCAGTGCTTTGGTGAGCGCCGCGTCATCCAGCGCTTGGATGTCGTTGGTTGCTGTGTCTGTAGTTTTGTTGTCGTGACTGGTAGTTCGAGCGTGCACCACGTTGGACGCACAATCGATGTCCTCCATCACAAACACGACCTGTTCGTACCCGAGCTTCACCGGCAAATCTTCGCCTTGGACGGCAAACTTGAGGTCGCACATCATGTCCATCAGTTCCTGGTTGGTCTTGATCTTACTCAGTGAAATGTTGACGATGTGGCGCTTGGTGTGCTGGGCGATGGCTTTGATGAGGCTGGTTTTGCCCGTGCCCGGGGGGCCGTGCAGCAACAGACCCAACTTGTACGGAAACCCGGGAATGCCAAACTTGCCTCGTTTCAGGTCAAAGTTGTTGAGCAACGTCAGCAACGCGTCCTTTTCCTCAAAGAACAAGCTATTGAACGTCTTGTCTTCGCCCAACGCATAGCGCTTGCAAAGGGGGGCGGCGTCGTCGGTGACCTCGGTCGAGGTCGCCATGTACAAGTACCGCGCCTTGTCTTGCTTGTGTTTGGCCAAGACGAGCGCTTGATAGTTTGCATACGC
>NW_009798264.1:976354-985691 GCF_000520075.1 Aphanomyces astaci | reverse complement strand
CATATATGTATAAATAAATATATTTGAATGATAAGGAAAACTAGAGGTCCATCAAGCCTACTAGCATGTCGGAGACCTCGTCGTATTCGGCACAAAGTTGTTCCACCTGGGCGGGGGACACGGTCGTGGCTTTTGTCGCAAACACTTCGTCGACGGCCATCCGTTGTTTGGCATCCAGCGTGGTCGAGAAATAATGCTCCATCATCAACTGGGCTTGCCGAGGCGTCATGTGGCCCAAAAGCAGCTTCTTGTTGACGCGACCAGGGCGGACGAGGGCGGGGTCGAGTTTCTCGGGGTGGTTGGTGGTCATGATGAGGATGCGCCCGGGACTGTCCACGACCCCGTCCAGCACATTCAGTAGCCCCGACAGGTTGAGTTTGTCCTTGGCTTCGAACTTTGAACTGTTCGAGGGGCTGCTCTTGATCATGTCTGCCAGTGCTTTGGTGAGCGCCGCGTCATCCAGCGCTTGGATGTCGTTGGTTGCTGTGTCTGTAGTTTTGTTGTCGTGACTGGTAGTTCGAGCGTGCACCACGTTGGACGCACAATCGATGTCCTCCATCACAAACACGACCTGTTCGTACCCGAGCTTCACCGGCAAATCTTCGCCTTGGACGGCAAACTTGAGGTCGCACATCATGTCCATCAGTTCCTGGTTGGTCTTGATCTTACTCAGTGAAATGTTGACGATGTGGCGCTTGGTGTGCTGGGCGATGGCTTTGATGAGGCTGGTTTTGCCCGTGCCCGGGGGGCCGTGCAGCAACAGACCCAACTTGTACGGAAACCCGGGAATGCCAAACTTGCCTCGTTTCAGGTCAAAGTTGTTGAGCAACGTCAGCAACGCGTCCTTTTCCTCAAAGAACAAGCTATTGAACGTCTTGTCTTCGCCCAACGCATAGCGCTTGCAAAGGGGGGCGGCGTCGTCGGTGACCTCGGTCGAGGTCGCCATGTACAAGTACCGCGCCTTGTCTTGCTTGTGTTTGGCCAAGACGAGCGCTTGATAGTTTGCATACGCCCGCTCCACAAACGCATCGATGCGTTCCGACGCGTCCGAGGCCTTGGACGACAGGTAAAAGGTCACAGTGGACTGCTGCACCTGTGCTTTGAGCTTGGCGTTGCCTTGGTCAGCAGCCGATTCCTCGTGCTTGAAGAGCAGCGCGTCGTCAACCTGGATCCATTCGTTCAATGGGGGCAACGCGCCCACTTGCAGCTTTTTCAGCTGGTCGTTTTCGTTCGGTACGTTCCAGTAGCAGTCGTAGCTGTCGTCGGACGAGCAGTCGTCTGTGTCGTCCTCCGTGTCGTCAACTTGGGCAGACTCGAGAAGTTCGTAGCGCCCCGACTTGGCTTGCATGTCCAAGTGCTGGCTGAGGTAGATCGAGATGGCTTTTTGGAGAATGTGGTTGTGCTGGTCATTGTCGTGCACTTTGCCCCACGAGTTGAACGCTTGCTTGGTTTCAATCTTGCGCACGACGTCCGGAGTTACGGGGGGACCAAAATGCCGCTGAAGGGCGTGGACAAGGGCAGTCAAATGGACGGACGAATTCACCAGCGCCGTAAACACGACTGGAATCAGCATGCACACGAGGGTGTCGATGACAACGTTGTTGGTCCGAAGCGAGCTCATCATGCCAAATTGGATGGCTTGGGTGTCCATGATGTTGGTTTAGGAGTCTCAATTGAATATGAGTTGTGAATTGCCACCAAAGTTGGGTTGGAGAGACCATCACTGAAACTGTGGGATGTTCCATAGATCGTTAGTTCACACCAACCAATTGTCTACTTCAACCTCTCAGACCATCATTCGGTAATAATAATAAAAACGCCATTTCTGTTTTTCCATCGAACAAGTGATATGTACTACTTCGAAGTACTTCGAAGTACTACGTAGTACAACAACTCTATCAACACGAAAACAAGTATGGACAGTCTTCTACGACTACACTAATGGTTAGTAGATTGATCATTATTTGTCGACAACAGCAGCACCCAAGCCTCGTCAAACCCAACTCGAATGTAGAGATCATTGAGGCGAACAAATCATAATCATATGGCACCAGTATTTAAAACAAATTCCTGTACAAACGTATACAATGATGGTCCCAACAACATAACCAAAAGTCCCCAAACTGCCATTTTCCAATCATCCCTCGTCATTCCGTCCATCATGGATTCTCAAGCGATCCAATTCGGCATGATCAACTCCATGCGCACCAACAACGTAGTCGTGGACACGCTCATCTGCCTCTTGATTCCAGTGTTTTTCAAGTTTATGTACGACTCGACCGCCCAGTTTGGGTGGGTCTGGGCGTACTTGCGCTCCCTCCACACCAAACCTACCCACGAAGTCATTCGCCGCATTGAAATCAAGCAGCACTTCAACTCGTGGGGCAAAGTCCGGGACCACGACCAACACAACCACATCTTGCAAAAAGCCATCTCCATCCACCTCAGCGAGCACTTGGACATGACAAGCCAGTCTGGGCGGTACGAATTGCTCGAGAACGTCAAGCCCACCCCTGATGCCGCGACGGTCGACGAGGCCAGCCAGCGCCACTCGTACGGCTACTGCAGCGAACGCGACCAGCTGCAAACACTCGGCATTGGCGCGTTGCCCCCGTTGAATGCATGGGTCAAGCTTGAGGAAGGGGTCGAGTTCATGCATGAAATCAAATCTGGGCAAGAAGACAACCATGACAACAGCGAAGGCGGGGGCAATGGCGTCACCGAGTCCACAGTCACATTCCTCTTGCGGTCGTCACTGGCTAATGGCACGACTCGCATCGACGACTTTGTCCAACGAGCGTACAAGAGCTACCAGGCCGCGGTGATGGCAAAGCACCAAAAGGACAAATCTCGATACATGTACATGGCGGCGAGTTCTGGAGATGCTTCTGCAGAGAGCACCGCGGCCGTGCAAAAGTACAAGCGGTATGCATTGGGCGAAGACAAGACATTTGACAGCTTGTTCTTTGAAGACAAGGCGCCGTTGCTGGCGTTGCTGGGCAACTTTCTCCACAAGAGCGGCAAGTTTGGCATCCCCGGGTTTCCGTACAAGTTGGGTCTGTTGCTGCACGGCCCCCCGGGCACGGGCAAAACCAGCCTCATCAAAGCCATCGCCCAGCACACCAAGCGCCATATCGTCAACATTTCACTGAGTAAGATCAAGACCAACCAGGAACTGATGGACATGATGTTCGACCTCAAGTTTGGGCTTGCGGGAGAGGACCTGCCCATCAAACTCGGCTTTGATAGCATTGTGTTTGTCATGGAGGACGTCGACTGCGCGTCCAACATTGTGCTCGCGCGGTCGTCCGACGCTGGTGCACCACAAATCCCGAGCCCCGAAATGGACGACTTGGACTTGGTTACGATGAGTAAACTGGAAGGACATAACAACGACAAGGCGATCGGACCCATGATTAACCCATCCAAGTGGGACTCCAAGGACAAACTCAACCTGTCGGGGCTACTGAATGTGCTGGACGGGGTCGTGGACAGTCCCGGGCGCATCCTCATCATGACCACCAACCACCCCGAGAAACTCGACCCCGCCCTCGTTCGCCCTGGTCGCGTCAACAAGAAGCTCATGCTGGGCCACATTTCGTCACGGCAGACCCAACTCATGGTCGAGCACTTCTTTGCCACGACGCTCGATGCGAAGCAGCGAAAAGCCATCGACGACGTGTTTGCCAACACCACCAACAACGTATCGCCGGCTCAAGTCGAGCAACTCTGTGCCGAGTACGAACACGTCGTGGGAATGCTCGACGCACTCGCCAAGTTGGGCGACTAACACACTACCATACATATTCATATCATCTATTCTATTCCAACGTTGATGTGTTGTGACCTTGTGCGACAATTGCGATAACGTTCACATAACTTGATCGTAATGCCTCTATGTGTTCTACCTCACCCAGACCATGCGGATTGGCATATTATTGATCATGGGATCACTATTAATACCTGGTCGCAGCTTTTATCATACAGAATAATAACTTTGTGTGGGAAATAGAGATGACATGAGAACCACAGTTTCACGTGACTTGCGAACAGCTCCGTACATTACTGTAGCACCGAGGTCGAAGTAGTACATAGTTCGAAACTCGGATAACTGCAGTTGGTGGTATTTCCCATGAAATATAAGTACGTATTACTATATGTACTACTACAAGACTACGCCTGCTCAGCCAAACGGAGCGCGAAGCGTTCATCGTCAGAATGATGATTTTCGACATCCAGTTCCGCGCGAACCCAGCTCCGAGCGATGTGATTCCACGATTGATTGTGGGCGAGGTCGTGTTGGTCACTGTGAGAAAACTCACAACATTTCATGGCGTTGCGAGTTGCATCTTTGAATCACTGGATGCCACTGGCACGACCCCACCGCGCCCAAGACTGCCGCCGACCCCCCCACTTCCACCAAGACCACCTACGACGACTCCACCAATATCAACCCACCGAGAAGATCAGCGTTCGTCCGATTACAATTTAACGGACAACGATACTGTGCCCACGGAGCCTAGCGAATCTCAAGGTTCACTCGACGAACGAACTGTGCCGCAATCGGGTGGCTCTGGGAGTTGCATCAGTTTGGGTTCGGTCGAGAGTCGTGAAGCCATGGCCAGCATTGATGACGAAGATGGCACTGCTACTGCCAGTGATGCTCATAGTGCAGCCCACAACGCGAACGCCATCAAGATCGAAGAGCAAGCGTCGGGTCGGCGCAAGGCAAAGCAACCACCCGATGCGGATATTGCAAAGAAAAAAAAGAAATCGCAGTATTGAGTTTGAGACGTTTTTAACACAGCATTGAATGTATGAAACATCTATGTTATCGTATTGAATGTTCACCCATCCCAGTGTCTGACACGGCCTCGCTGGAAGCAGCGCGGATATGCGGGGTGTACACAGATGTCGATTCCACCGACTATCCTTACTTGCATAGTGTGTTTCCATCCACCCCCGCTGCGATATTAGCAACCGACGCCACACCACAAGAACTGACCCTTACATCAACGGAGTACTTGGATGGCGATTCCACAACCCAATCCACGGACTAAAGAACATCAATGTTGGACAAAACATTGAAGGTATGACAATAGAGACAAACTTGGCAAGTCCCACTCCAATGTGACAACACCTGTTTGTCTATCGCTTCAACACGAGCGACAATCACAATGTCAAGTTCGACAATACACCATACTGCATGCGGGTTGGTTATGACCATAACATGGACGGTTAAGACCGCGAAACACGTTTGCAGAAGCTCTGCACCACAATACAAACGTGAATCACGACAGCACACAGCGCCCCTACGCCCATAGCATTCGACCGAAGACAGCACACCCCATGACCCACAACAAGGTATGACACCATTGCTCCACTTTGATTAACACGATGACATAAGCTCAAACTACAACCAAGCTCTCTACGACAAGCGATAGTTACACACATTTCAACATCATGCGTTCATGAATCGACGATGCGCATGATGTTGAAATATGTGCACCTGTGGCATCATGCATCAACAAGAAGGCGAAACATCAGCGTCAATCAAGTAAGCATATTTGATGCGACTGATAACACTTCTCCATCTAATTTTAGTTGCAACATATTCGATTCCCACCAAAACGTCCAATATCAAGCATGACAATTCCCACCAAACACTGCCCATCCAATTTGAGTTGCACCATTTTCGATTCCCACTAAAAGTTCCAATATCAAACATGACAATTCCTACCAATCAAACATTTCTAAACAATTTCAACTCATGAGATTGGATGAAACGAAATGTATTTTAAATTCTCTCATTGGATGCTATGGAATCATTCAAGAATAAGAACCAATCGCACCCCCCCGCGAAGCGGGGGGCATACATTCTTGTACTATTAATACTACAAAGTACTATTAATAGCTAGTACTACGTAGTAGTAGCTATGAATAAGGTACAGTGACTTGCGGTAAAACCCGCGCAGTTGAACTATGTAGGACTAATAAAGCTATAAAGCTCAAAACATTTAATTTCGATACAAATCTGAAATGTAGTCTAATCATGCTTAATGATACATAAAAAAAATGGTGGCGTTTTATATTCTCTTGTGGTGCTATCAGCATTAAAATAATCGTTATAGTTCTCGAGCTACTGGGATTTGAAGTCATGGCCAAAACTTGACCAAAAACAGTGTCAACAATTGATGCATTACCTTACACTGTGTATCAAGCATCCACAAAGTGAACCCACTTTGCGTCAACTCGATCGACGTTGTACCAAGCTAGCGGGGATGATGCCATCACAATACACACACGGTGCATTCCCAGAGGAAGCAAGGACTAAGCCGATACATGAATAAATAAGGTTAACGTATAGCTCTAAAACGAAGGCATGGGGAACTCGCGCGACGCACGCAATAACAACGCTTCCAACGGCGTAGGTTTGGTGGGGGAGATGGGCGACCGATCGAAGTCGGCTTGGGCGGTGCCGACGAACTCGACTTTGTCCGCGAACGACACGCGCTTGGCTTTCTTGGCCATGGGGACGATGCACCGAGCTCCGATCATGGCGTAGTCCAGGTTGAGCTTTTGGCACTTGAGGTGCAGGCGCTTGAAGTACGTGTCGGCTGCGCGCATGTACGGCATCGCGTCGTGGAGGTTCTCGGCGTTCCATAACGTAGTCGCCTTGGCCTTGGCCAACTGTATTTGCTTCCAGAACATGGCAATGTCGTCGAGGGTAATTTCGTAGCATGCGGTCATGTTCACATCGGCGTCGTGGACCGACAGCGCCTGGGACTTGGATGCCGTCCACAGCGCATCGGGGGAGGAAGAAAGGGTGCGACGTTCGCTGTCCACGTTCTTCATCGCCATCAACTTGTTCACGCGATCGTAGGCCGAGTGCATGAACCGGACGCAAGACGATTCGTTCTGGATGCCAAAGACATATAAGAGCGCCAATTCGTTGGCAATCGATTCCAAGTTGCGCTCCAGCACGTCCATATTCATGTTGGTCATGTGGGCTTCGACGATCAGGCACTTCATTTTCAGCGTCAGGGACAACGCTTCCAAGCTCTTCGTGTCCCCAGTGCGCCGACGCTTGAGCGACGATGCCATGGTGCTCGGCGGATTCTTCGTGGGGTACGAGATGGAGCTGCAGCTGCTGCTGCTACTATTGCTGTGGTGGTGGTGGTCGAGCACAGTCAGCATTTGGCACGTGCACGTGAAATTCGCTTATGGCACCTATGGTGTGTTGTCATTGACGTCGCAGAACCTGTCCAGGAATATCCAGCCGGCATTGCTACTCTGGAAATGGCCACCATACAAACGCCGAGGCAAATTCGTTTAAGTACGACTGAGATCGTACTTTAGCCACCTCGACCCCGTGACATCCAGCGCTCCAACATTGTTGCGAACTGGGTCTCGCAGTGTCCGGATGGTTTTCACGTCTGACTTGCTTTGGACGATGCTTACTTTAAGTGTAAGCTTAACGGACATGTGAATCCAAGTAATCATTCCCACCCATGGAAGTGTCAGCGGAGACGACGTGGACAGACAGCAGGCGATTCGATGAATCCAAGCTGAATTACGCGCTGCCTCTTGACAAGTGAATGGCTACAGACAGGACACAACCAGCACGTCGACTTTTGAAAGAACTAATGTTAGCATTCTAGAACCGTCTTCATGTACCAAGCTAAATGAACTTCTTCCAATGTATATATATATATATATATAGTGGAGGTGCCGGTCAGCGGTCAGCAGGGTGCAGTCAATTACCGGTGAACTGTCGTGTAAGTTACCATCGCCACCTCGTGGGATATGCATGCAGCCTGTGACTCACACACAATCTGCAAACCACTACGTACTGTAGAAAACTGTACTAGGAGTAGTTTTTAACATTAACATAAACAACTGTTATAAATAACAGTAAAGTTCAAATATACTGGTAAACCTTGGGCACGATTTCACGAAATGCTGTCACAACGACTGGACTCATTCCCACACAACAGGTGTATATCCCCCCTGCTGGAAACCCAAAATATACCTGTTGTCGGGGAATTTTGAGATAACTTGAACAGCCAATCAAAATGCACAATGCTTGCACAAATAAGTACTAGTACTTCGTACGTAGTAAAGGGAATGAATGAATTGTTGATACAGCATCAAATTGTGAAATTGCCTGACTTTTAGCCAATAGAATCTGTTGGCCGTTAATGATTGGATATGATAATATTCGGCTCCATTTTATATTTCCCGTCTCGATGATGAAGTTTGTTCAGTTTTTTCAACAAAAAATACTACTACAGTAGTAGTATTTAAATAGAATGTCAACCAGAGTCCCTAGAAGCTGTCTCGCCATACAGACCTACGAGAGCTTAGGCACAGGTATGTGGTACATGGAAGTACTCACTTTCGAGCCATTGCTACCATATACGAAGAAGCAGCAGCGTATCGCTCTCGCATCGAGTGGATGGCCTCCACTGTGCCGCTACTATACTGTATTGTTGTGACCCACAGAAGTAAGATTGCATTTTAACAAGAGGTCTAGAAACATGTAAGTGAACAAGAGGTCTAGTAGATCTCTTGTTCACTTACAAATTTCTTTATCAGCCATTGCCAATAATTCTGTACATCAATACATATAGAGGATTAAAATAAGTAAATGTGACAGAAATTGGCTAAAACCATATTAAGGTTGTAAATGACGAAGAGATTCGACAAATGATCAAAGACTGCGTCATTGTAGAATAAACCAATTCAAAAACAATATGGCAACGCTATTCTGCTTTTACAACGTACTAGTAAATGACAATATTCTACTCAACAAGTGAACGAGAGGTCTATTAGATCACTTGTTCCCTTACAAATTTCTTGATCAGTCATTGTGTCATTGCCAATAATACTGTAGTACTGTAGATCAATATATATATTGGATGGAAATAAATAAATGTAACAGGATTGGCTAAAATCGTATTAACTTAACGTTGTAAATGACGAAGAAATTCGACAAATGATCAAAGCCTGCGTCATTGTAGAATAAACCAATTCAAAAACAATATGGCAACGCTATTCCGCATTTACAACGTACTAGTAAATGACAATATTCTACTCAACAAGTGAACGAGAGGTCTATTAGATCACTTGTTCCCTTACAAATTTCTTGATCAGTCATTGTGTCATTGCCAATAATACTGTAGATCAATATATATATTGGATGGAAATAAATAAATGTAACAGGATTGGCTAAAACCATATTAACTTAACGTTGGAAATGACGAAGAGATTCGACAAATGATCAAAGCCTGCGTCATTGTAGAATAAACCAATTCAAAAACAATATGGCAACGCT
>NW_009798264.1:871597-973162 GCF_000520075.1 Aphanomyces astaci | reverse complement strand
GATTCGACAAATGATCAAAGACTGCGTCATTGTAGAATAAACCAATTCAAAAACAATATGGCAACGCTATTCTGCTTTTACAACGTACTATTAATAGTATATGACAATATTCTACTCAATAGACCTCTTGTTCACTTAAACAGATTGGCTAAAACCATATTAAAGTTGTAAATGACGAAGAGATTCGACAAATGATCAAAGACTGCGTCATTGTAGAATAAACCAATTCAAAAACAATATGGCAACGCTATTCTGCTTTTACAACGTACTATTAATAGTATATGACAATATTCTACTCAATAGACCTCTTGTTCACTTAAACAGATTGGCCAAAATCGCATTAAAGTTGTAAATGACGAAGAGATTCGACAAATGATCAAAGACTGCGTCATTGTAGAATAAACCAATTCAAAAACAATATGGCAACGCTATTCTGCTTTTACAACGTACTATTAATAGTATATGACAATATTCTACTCAATAGACCTCTTGTTCACTTAAACAGATTGGCTAAAACCATATTAAAGTTGTAAATGACGAAGAGATTCGACAAATGATCAAAGACTGCGTCATTGTAGAATAAACCAATTCAAAAACAATATGGCAACGCTATTCTGCTTTTACAACGTACTATTAATAGTATATGACAATATTCTACTCAATAGACCTCTTGTTCACTTAAACAGATTGGCCAAAATCGCATTAACGTTGTAAATGACGAAGAGATTCGACAAATGATCAAAGACTGCGTCATTGTAGAATAAACCAATTCAAAAACAATATGGCAACGCTATTCCGCATTTACAACCTTCTAGTATATGACTATATTCTACTCAATTGACTGTGAATATCTGTTAACGTTACGACTCTACCCAAATACCTAGCGCGAGGTGATAACTCAGAATCAATTTTTTTAAGAAACCCATGGATTTCTTTGCTATCGTTTCGCGCCTCCAACAACAAGTCGATGACGACGTTCACGCATTGGACGTGATGAGACAAGTCTACCACGTTGACTCCCAACATGTCGAAGAAGCGGATCGAGCTGAAGCACAGTATCGTGTCCGGCATGCGAGGCGACTTGAGTTAACCTCTCCCCAACTCGATCTTAATATGCAAAATAATTTGATCAAAAATATAGTTGCATGCATTTCGCAACTCGTAATAAAAGTTTACGTGAATTTAAAATGCAATCACATTTTAATTCGTTGTTGCGGACTTGAGAAATACCACTCCACTGACACGTTTGATGTTAGCGGTTTTATGACCAATCATTGGATTTGTGTGAAATTTGTACCAATCAAAAGAAAAGAATTTTAGCTATAAGGTCATATAATTATATTGCCATTCTTCCAAAAACTGCGTGTGTATTTCATTCTTTAAATAAAATCAGTCACTCAACCCAAAATTTTCAAATGCTCACCTGACTTGAAGAATGTGTGGAGATTGTCTCAAATATATCGAAAACAAGAGGTGTCTTCGGCGGTATAATTTAATTCTCAGGAAGGTGTCAATGTCACCTAAATAGCGGCACAGTGGAGGCCATCCACTCTTTGCGAGGAGTAATACGCTGCTGCTTCTTTGTCTATGGTAGCCATGACTCGAAAGTGAGTACTTCCATGTATCACGAAGCTATGCACAACTGCCGTGACGCTCTCGTAGGCCTGTATGGCGGGACACTTTCTGTTGACATTCTATTTAAATTCTTGTACTTTTTTGTTTTTGAGATTGAAAAAAACTGACCAGACTTCGACATTGTGACGTGTAATAAAATATATAGACGAATATTATCATATCCAATCATACAAGGTCAACACGAAATATCAAGATTCTATTGGCTAAAAGTCAGACAATCTCACAATTTGGTGCCGTGTCAATAATTAATGGATTACCTTCGCTTACAGTTAGTACTATTACTGCGAAGTACTGTACTGTACCCCCTGTACATCCAAAGGGCACGTCAGTACTACAGTAACGTTGCGGTACTGTAATGCACCAATTGTTACACTGTTTTTGGTCGAATTTTGGTCGTGACATCAAATCCCGAGAACGAGAACGAATATTTTATTTCCGATAGCACTACAAAAGTATATAAAATGTTAACGTTTTTTTACGAATAATTGAGCATTATTGGACTACATTTCGGGGTTGTATTGAAATTAAATGTTTTGAGCTTTAAATTAAATGTTTTGAGCTTTAAGTTATGGTCACAGCTTTTGAGGGAACCAATTTACTACACCCCATTAAAATATCAATGTGGAAAATATTTTGGTCAAAAATATATCGCAACACATAATAACAACTTTAATATGTCAGTACTTGAACATGTATAATGATCATCCATCAAGGCATTGGATGACTGACTGCCAAATATTTCGCAAAACAAATCTTCTTCCGGTTGAATCTGAGACATTTTTGAAATAGAACCACGCTCGCATTTTGTGAAGACGAAAAAATCGTCTTCGCAAACATTGCATTTGTGAGCGAACCTCTCGCATCGACACTGTAAAATTTGATATGATCGAAATACATTTTCAAAGGCTTTGGCATCGTGCACAAATTTTCTCGCAATCTCACCGGGTAACGAAGGCAGGTCGAGCCAAGTCGTGGAGTGCCTCGATTGCCACCCATCGACATCGGTTAAAAAAATACACGTTATCTGGACTCGCAAATTTGTTTGCGAGAGGCACTTGCGAGATATTTGGCAGTCACCCATTGACTAAGATATATAAAAGTCATTTATTTAATAATTATTTATGTTATTGAATCAATTCGTTGTCGACTGTCAAAGGGATCATTTGAACGATGACAACAAAGCATATGATATTGAAAACCACGAAATGGTAGCAATAGACCTCTTGTTTTGGATCATGTTACATGGACATCACCGGAGTACGGAACAATTTGTGAATCATCATGGGCCCACCAAACGTGTACTTTTGGGGCTAGGTATTTGCATCAGTTGATGCAGTCATGTCTTTGACACGCTATATGGACGATCGTTCTCCCTGGTGATGACACCACCGCGAAATTCCATTTTTGTTCCAAATCTAAAGAAACCTGTAGCTCAAGACACAAAGCGTGCATTCTGCAATGGCTATGCCCCGCAGTTATTTTTCGGGTGTAATTGTTAACAGTGTAAGAACATATTTTATAAATTCTCTTAAAAACAAAAGAACTAAGTATAATCCGATTTAAAAGCACCTACAGAATCGAGCGTTGGTGATCGACTTTTCATAAAGCTCAAAACATTTAATTTCGATACAAATCTGAAATGTAATCCAATCATGCTCAATGATACGTAAAAAAATGGTGGCGTTTTGTATTCTCTAGTGGTGCTATTAGCATTAAAATAATCGTTATAGTTCTCGAGCTACTGGGATTTTAAGTCATGGCCAATAAATAATGCATCAATAATTGACCAAAAACAGTGTCAATAATTGATGCATTACCTTAGTACAGTACTACTTCGAAGTACTATTAACAGTAAGAGGTCTACTACTACTGAACAATAGGTCTAGTACTAGACCACTTGTTCACTTACAAATTTCTTGATCACTTTTAATCCTACTACGTACTACTTCAAGTATTGAAAGTACAGTCCTACTACTGTACTATTGATATCGTTCCGTGTTCGGAGGGTTCTGACTCCAGAATCCGGATATTGATTACTACTTCGAAGCACTTCCTATAATAACTCCGAGTAACGTTACATGAATACCAGTAACGTTACTACTACGCCGGAGTATTGTCGATTTTCTTCAAATTTCCCAATTTTGCATGATTCGTACAAATAGAGCCGAGACATCTGATTGGCCATTATCCACTTCGCCCTTTCCAGTAGAAACTCGAAAATGGATTGTAGCCAGTCAGCGACAAGTAATTTCGGATTGGCCAATGGGAGAGATTGGAGCTCGATTCGCTCGGCGAGATTGATTGAACGGGGTCCGGAAATTCATACCGAATCTCCAATAGCTGTAAGTACAATTTTATACAATTTTAATAGTACTACGTACTATTGAAATAAATTGTACCATTAAAATGGTACTGCGTAGTACTATTTACCCCCTAGGATGGACGAGATTTCCCAATGAGAAATATTCCCATTGGCAGGATTAGCCAATTAAATAATAGTATTTGGATTGAGTTCAGAGCAAGATAGCCAATCATGAAAACGTAACCCAAATCCCGTCATTCTATTGGCTCTGCCAATGAACTTCAATAGACCATTTTTGGTCAGTTTTGCAATCGTTTTCAATTGTATCTCACAAGATATTAAGTTTTGGACGTTCGAACAACGTTAACGTAAAATGCCAATTTATGACATAGTTAAGATAAAAAAACAGTTTAACAGTGTAAATCGCACCAAGAATCCGGTTATTTCGTGGATTCAGACTCTGGAATCCGTTTTTTGTGTTCGATTGACAAAAATATAGACCGGATTTCTTGTGCAAGAATCCGGATCCTGGAAACCATCGATATTGATGATTATTCTGCTGTTCACTGCAGAAATAAATTGTACTATTAATACTAGAGGAGGATTTCTGACTCCAGAATCCGGATTATGATTACTTACTACTCCTGTAGTACTACAGAGTGTTTTTGAATCCGGATTCTGTCAATGAGTTGCACCGAACACGATTTGGAACTCTGCATTTTACTGTTAGAATCCACCAAATGCAGTAAATTCACATGAATATCGTGGATGTCTGGTATTGTATTGGCCACTTCCTGGACATTCTATCCATATCATTGGTCTACATTGGTTGTTGCTTCTTCTCATGGATCCACTATTTATGACAGCTCTTTTTAGGAATTTGTCAGTCAGATCAAACGAAAAGTATTCGGACCGAGTTGCAGCGAAAGTAGTCATGTCGAAAGCGCTTTCATGTCGGCTATTGCGCCGGGTTTACAGAATACGACGCGTTCCGCTGAAGGTTTTGTACGCGATTGTAGCGTGATCATAGAGGAAGATGTGCATGTAACTACATATCATATACTACGTAGTAACTTTACTAGAGGACAAGATATCCACTTCATCACTCAAGGTCCATTCGATGATGCAGAGCCTTCGTAACTTAACGTTAGGGTTTTTTGACGAACACATTGAGTTCTGCAAGGATGTAACGTTAGGGTTTTTTGACGAACACATTGAGTTCTGCAAGGATGAGATACAAGTAACTTGGTACCAACTTATACAATTAACTGCGTGTATCTAAGTTAACGTAGCTTTTGTCCGTTGCATACACATCAGTTGTTGACCCAGCGAGTGTGGAACCCATTCTGCGCTGCCGGATATAATTCAACTCCCACGGACATGAATACGGTTTAACTGGTTAAATTTTTTGGCGAAGTAGCAACATGAGATGGACCACTTGGTCACATGCGGTCACGACTGCGACGTTCCTTTCATCAATAGATTTAACTGTAAACATCCCGAAACCCTGGAAACCCCAAACTCCGAGTAACGTTACATGAATATCGTTACTACGTACGCCGGAGTAGCTGTTAGTACAATTTACTGTACTGTTAATAGTACTACGTACTATTGAAATACTTCGAAGTAAATTGTGCCATTAAAATGTACTACGTAGTACTATTAATATTAATAGTACAATTTATTTCTGCAGTGAATAGCAGAATAATCATCTATATCGATGGCCGGATTCTTGCACAAGAAATCCGGTTTATATTTTTGTCAATCGAACACAAAAAACGGATTCCAGAGTCTGAATCCACGAAATAACCGGTGCGATTTACACTGTTAACCTGGACTCGAACTACGTTAACGTAGTTCGAATGTCCAAAACTTAATATCTTGTGAGATACAATTGAAAACAATTGCAAAACTGACCAAAAATGGTATATTGAAGTTAATAACCTCTTCAAATATATACCATGGATTTCGTGAGGCTCACTTGACTGTGAATGCATAATCTTACATCATTGTTGCAAATCCTCAGCAGACTAGTCCTCTCAAAATGTGTATATATTGCATGTTAACCACTGATCCCCTCGTCGCCCACGAGTGAATGAAACTCCATGCTGACAAATCGCAACTGTACAATCAACTGTACAGTGTACAGTACTCGTATTCACAGTCAAGTAATGCTCCTTTTATAATTCGTGTTCGCCACGACGTATTGACTACATACTGTACCACAGTAGTAGTACTTCCACCAAGTACCGTTAATTCGAATAGTCGGACGCTGGACACCTCCATCAAATTATATATTTCGGCATCCTTGCGAGTATAGATAGATTCACACAGGAATTCTCTGGTGCAAAAATAACTTGTCACATTCAATATATATGCCCTGGTGTATGTATCGTCTTTATGTTTGTATACATTGCAATATTAATATACAGTAAATCGGTCTAGGCGATTCGAACTTTGTCCTAGAATAGGACAAAGTAAGTTTGTATTCTCGTGTACTGCAGTAGTTTTTAGCAGTGATAAAATACTGGACGGAATTGAACTGTATTTTGTGTATATGTATATCGTTTTGTGGGTCGAAAGCACGCTGTACTACTCGAAGCAAAGGAGAGACATGTGTCGTCAACGACCACAAGTCGTAGCACCATTTGAAGTTGGCCATTTCAGAAATGACATTAAGGGACTAACGTTATGCGAATGAGTTCTGTTCAAATGTTTATACTTTCATTTTCCACAACTTGAGTTTAAAGCCAAACACTTCAGACAGGGCCGACGAAAACGCCGACAGGACCACCACCCGAGTCACGTTGTACAGCAATGGGTTCATCGTAAGCCCTGATATCTTGTTGGGCGAGTTTAGCTCCTACAACACACCCATCGAATGACATGCAATGTCGTCACTAGTAATACTAGGGGGTGGTGATTGGTACCTTGAGGAGTTTGCTGGCGAGCTTGAGCACGTTGTTCGAAATGAGCAATTTCTCTTTCTTTTCCGGCGTCACGAGTAATTTCAAGTACACGTTCATTTGCTCCGTGAGCAACAGCGACGTATTTTGGTACTTGCGGTTGATGTTGGACCCGAGCATCATGAACCGCAGCAAAAACACACTAATTAAAGTCAGACACAATCCATCGATCGCCACACAAGATTTAGATTATTCACCGATATGGGCAAAGATACAAATAAATAGACGAACGCAGTCAGTCATTCATGTTGACAATTATATTTATTCTTGATATAGACAACGTGCCAAACCCAATCTTGATCACACACAAGCATATATAAATCCTCACCGCGGGGGAATACAAATAAGTCAAACATTTGTTCACATCGATGTTCCAATAATAATATCCATTTCAACGACGTACGTACTTCGTTGCAGATACGTTATTGTCAAGTCGATATATTCAAATTGGAGTGTTTGGGTGCGCTCTCAATCGAATGAGCAGAATCACCAAATATCGGCAATCAATCGATATACGACCAATCAAAACCCAGAACACGAGTCAAGTAGCCAATCACATCCACTCTTCGACCATTTCAACAAATAAATAGTGTGTGACTGAAATTAGTGTGACAACTAAACGATCTTTGCCAAACCTATCATCGATCGATGCTTTGTCCTGACTATTGTATGTTCAAAGATCGTTTAGTTGTCACACTAATTTCAGCACAAAAGTCAACCAAATTTTGGGTAAAAGGACAATCAATATAAACATACCTGGAGAGTAAACACCACACAGTTACTTCGGTGTGCAGCACCGTGGACAAGTGCGATGTTGTATTGGGCATGGTCTCCGACACAGCCTGTACCCCCATGACCGCCAAAAACAGCAGCACGATGAGGAAGCTGGTCGACACGATCTCGTCGGCGGCCCGCTGTCGGCCCTGACGCTTGAGCCAGGAGCGCCCTCCGCGCAGACTCAGCCACGCCTTGATGTTGACGACGTTCTTGAGGCGGAAATGCGGCAAGTGCGACGCTTTGGATCGCCGCGACGACGTGAGCGCCGTAAAGCACTTGGCGTACAGAAACCGCCGGTGGTAGGTGACTTCTGCGTCGGCGAGCGCGGAAAAGATAACGCTGCCCATGATATATGTGGCGGCCGTGCACGACACTGACAGCAGCGACTCGAGGCACAAATGGTTCTGGATAAACGCGACGACGACGGCGAGAGGTAGCCGCGACGTTTTCAGCACGAGCGACGGCACCGCCTGGTCGATCAATATCATCAGGGAAGATGGGTAGATGGACGAATGAATGAATGAGTGGATGGATGCTGGCTTGGTGTCTTGCATACCTCGTAAAGAACATATGGGTCGTAGATGTTGATGTGCTGGTCGTGAAAGTACTGCAACACGCGAAACAAGAGCGGAACCAGCGCCACAAGACACCCACTCAACCGCGCCACGGTCCGGTACAAATGACGGGGCGGCTGCGATTTCACCTGCAAAATCAAGTCACTTCTACGTGTATTCATATGCTGAGGATGGTACCTTGAGAAGGATGTGGTTGCGTAGCTCCGTGATGGACATGGCTTCTTTCACGAGTTGGTTGCCTTTCCACACACACACTTTAACTCGGCGGTGGGTGATGTGATCGCCTCCGAACGATGACTCGCTGAACCTTCGCCGCTGGTTCTGCTAACACTGGGCGATCACGGACTGGGTGTATAAATCGTTTCGACTCTACCGAGTGGGGAAACGGCATGACGTCGTCGTGCTCGTCCAGGGCCTTGGGCACTTCGTCTTCCGAGGACGAGGACGCCCCGCCGTCGCTGTCGCTGTCGCCGCTCTCCCCCGACGACCCTTCCGACTCGAGCAACGACGGATCGATACTGTTGACCCCTTCCACCACGGGGGCGTGCGTGTGATCTCGCGGTGGTGGACCTCGTCCTTTGCTCGCGGCGGCAAGGGGTGTCGACAGCGGAGAGTGCAAGTTGATCCCGTGCAGTTGGCCGTTCAAACTCAGGCTACCCTCGGGGTCGGCGGACAGCACGATCGACGACACGCGGCCGTATCCACACGCTGTCAAGATCAACAGCACCACGGGGGTCCATATTTCAAACGACGTTAGCGGCGCTGGCTCGTTTCGGACGTCTGCGAGGTACATGGCGGTGGCCACTAAATGTACGACGTACACTGCGGTCGTTCCAGCATAGAACCAATGGTCCTAGAGTCAAAGGATAAGAGTCCTGTCTCGATGGTAACGAAGATGAGGAAGGGGGACATGCATGCCTTTTGTTTCCAGTACTGGCCAAAGAACGGAAACAGGATCGCGCGGTAAAACCCCTGGCGCACCAGCTCTTTGTTGTACTTGCTGGGTTTGGTGTTGAAGAACGCCGAGCTAACGTCATACATTGTGGGTTCAACACATGGATGGTGGATACGGCACTGTCGAACGTACCCTTTGATCACGTCAAAGTCAATAAACTGCATCTGGGGCAGGTCATGGGGCTTTTTCGAGCTCTTCTTGTCCGAGGACGATTGACGGGATGGTGATTCTCGCTTGTCACCTTTGCGAGATCGATGATGCGCCTTCAACGGAGAAGACGGCGCGGACATTTCGCCGATGCCGCCGTCCATCGCTCCTTGCTTGGAATAATCCACCGTAGCAATAGCCAATTATCCGGATTTTCTCCAACAGTCGCGGGTACGTCACCGTTGTCGTTTTCAATGGAGGATTTTCCAGGGTTGCGGTCCCAGGGGGGGGGTTACGCACGGAACTTTGCATCAAGCTTCGTCGTGTGAGCGCGGAGGACATGCGGACACGCTGTGCATGCTGCCGACGTCAACGCTGTCGCGACGGTTTCAACGACGCCACGAACTGCACTTTGAAGTTCGAAGTTGCTGTTTGAAAGGGGAAGGATTTCTCGATGTAGTGGACAATTTGGTTGAAGTTGTGTCTGTACATTAAAATAAATCAGGTTTCTACATAGTGAATATACATGATAGTTGATATTGTTTTAATAAAATACATTCATGTCCAATATTTACTGTAGTGGAATTAATTTTTCAAGTGTCACAGAAGTAGCAGCACTTTACAATTCGACCAAGCATGACGGCAAGCAACGCGTCGTCGGATGGAGCGCTGGCACTGGGAAGTGCCTTTACGTACAATGGTGGCACGGTCGAGCTGTGGATGGACCCGCTGGGACTTGACGTCAAACAAGGCGGCGAGAAGACGCTGCATGTGACATGGCAAGATGTGGTCGGGGCCAGCTCGAACAGCACCACCCTCCACATCGGCACATGCGTCAAGGACTCACACGGCCATCGGCAACTTGATACGATTGTGCTTGAAGGGCCAGTTAGCGAAGACGTAGGGAAGTTTGCCAACGCGATTCGATACATTGCGAAATTTCACCACTTTCACAAGTCCTCGTTGCCATCCATCGACGACATGGCGGACAAGGCTCCCCCCGCGCAGGTGATACACATGTGCATCGCTTAACGATGTGGCTCCCCTTTCTCGTTCTTGATGTGCGTAATTGCTTAGACGTGCCTTGTGCTAATCAATCCAGTGGGCGGAACAGGTACTCACTCTTTCGCTGGAAGGAAGCAGCATGCCAACGAACTCATGTTGTGGATACATTTAGGGCATGCGCAACGAACGTACGACCACAAGGTGCACGCCGTGTTCGAAGCTGCCAACATCGTGGTCACCAAGGTGCTCACAAAGCACGAAGCACATGCAACGGACATCGTCGAGTCGCTAGACTTGACCGAATATGCTTTTGTGGTGTGCGTTGGCGGCGATGGGTTGGTGTCGGAAGGTATGTCCACACCACATCATCGTCGTTATTGCCTTCACAACAATAACCATCGATTTGGTAGTCGTGCAAGGCTTGATGAAGCGACCAGATTGGGTACAAGCAATTCGGTTTCCCATTGGGGTATGTATGAATCGCAAGATATGAATATATATATATATATATTGTGTTTATAAAATATCAATCACACAATGCATTTTCGTAGATCATTCCTGGGGGAAGCGGAAATGGCTTGGTGAAATCCTTGCTCCATATCAACCACGAAGAGTATAGCGCTGTAAACAGTGCATATGCTATTGTCAAAGGCAGCCCCCAACCCCTCGATATGGCCACTACACGTATATATATATATATATATATATATATATATATATACCTACATATATTTGTACTAGGATCTCTGTAGGATATTTTTGACATGACTTGGTTGTAGGAAATGCCTCTTCCACGCGGTATAGCTTCTTAAGCTTGTCGTGGGCGTTCATTGCTGACGTGGACCTTGACTCTGAGCGGTATCGGTTCATGGGGTCGGCGCGCTTCACCATGGCCGCAGTGATCAAAATGCTGTCGCTCAAGCGATGGCGAGGTCGGCTGACGTACTTGGTCCCTGAAGGTGAAACCTCGTCACAGCCTCAATCGTATTGGGACATGCACGGCAACGACGCTTCGTCCGCCGCCCCTATCACAAGTCTGCTGCCTGCGACCATGGGCGGCGACTTCTCGGAGAAATGGGCAACCATCGACGGCAACTTCAGCTTGTTTTGGTCGAGCAGCGTGAGCCATCCGTCCTGGGACGTGCACCTCGTGCCTGGCGCGACAGCCAACGACGGGTTCGTCTACTTGGTGGTCGTCGAGGGGGTTGTATCTGTGTGGACCATGACCCGCGTGCTCCTCGGCTTGGAAACTGGCGCCCACGCGGCCCTCAAGTCGGTCCGTGTGATCAAGACAAGGTAGTGAGTGTACTGATGTCAGATTTGGATGGATATGTGACGAGGATGTATATGTGATGATGATATATATGTGATGATGATATATATGTGACGAGGATTTTGTAGAGCGTTTGAATTGAAAGTGGACGACACCAACTTTCTGTCGCTGGACGGAGAAAGGTTTGCCGGCAACACGGTGCAAGTCGAGGTGCATCGCGGGCTGGGTCGGGTCATGGGTCTTACTCCAGCATCGAGTAACTAGTTAAGCCAATAATCTATAATATATATATATTACATTGTGGATTCGGTATAAATTTCCAGACCCTGTCGTGTCGAATCTCGCCGCCGAATCCAATCACGAATTGACGTTACTACCGAATTGGCGAATCAAATATTGAACGAACTCGATTGGATCTTCCAGAACGGACAAGTACATATTATAAATATATATATATATATATATATTCAGTCAATCAGAAAGGTCCAGTGAGATTCGATATTATGTGAAAACGACGCATATTTTGGAAATGATAGTAGTTTGTAGCGACTTCAAAATATATGTCTCCGCATTCTAGTAGTATATCGAAAGCAACGAACGAATAGTGAATGACTGTGGATACAGTAATAACATTGGTAACCTAACTGGCGTAACGTTAGGCACTTACATGTATCCACTCCATGTCCACTATATCGAAAGCAATCTATTTGATGCAGACTCAAGTTGCATTATACTAGGACTGCAACTCGGCTTAACCAAAGCGTGCCTTGACAAACTCACGTACTACGACCGCTGTTAGCACGACTGCAACGGACGCCGTGGTCTTAGCTTGGAAAGCAAAAGAAGACGACGCTGCCGTTGCATGAGCCTTGTCGTCTTCTTCGTCTGTGACAGCGTCGTCGTCGTCGGTGCCATGTGTGGGGGCAAGTTCAACCCGTGTCGCAGATCGTTCGACGGCAGCTGCAGCTTGCGCTTTCACGAGGTCGAGTTCCGCCGACAAGGCCGCGACCGTGGCCGCGTATTCAGAGGCCGCTCGAAGTTCTCGCTCTTGATGCTCCATCATGAGCTTCTCCACCAACCCCTGCGACGACTTGGCTTCGTGGAGCAGCTTTTCCTTCTTCACTTGGGATTGTTTGAGGAGTGTCTTGAGCGTTTCGATCTTGGAGTCGCGCTTCGACACGGTGGCTTCCAGGGCCTATCCAACACACAGTCATAACGAGACTTGATGTACACATACACTATGGACGTACAGCTGTGTCGGCGGCGGCTCTGGCAGCGTCGTTGGTGATGCTCTGCGCGTGCTGGAGTTGACTGGTCAGTAGGGCAATTTGACTTTCGCGCTTGGCCAGCTTGGTCGAGAGTTCGATGAGCTCCATATTGACGGGTGTCGGCTTGTTCTTTTCCGCCCGCAGAGAAAACAGCTTGTCCTTGAGCGCCTTGTCTTGCTTTTGGGCGTCCTTTAGCTGACTTTGAAGCGATTCGACCTTGGCTTCCAGCGCGTCCACCTTGTCGCTGTGGCGGGCGGCGATTTTCGAAGCTTCCAATGCATCCGACAGCGCGGCCACTTGATCTTGGACAGCGGTCTTGGTCGATTCCAACTCCTATTGAAACAAGAAACATGTCATTTTAAACCGCAGGTGAAGGAATAGACGACAACGTACTCGGATTTGAAGTGTGGCATCGTCGAGTTGGTTGGACGTATGGTCGAGTCGCGCCTGCAATGAATGGATCTGGCTAGTCAAGTCGCAAATTTGCAAGTTGCCTCGTGTGATGACGTGTTCGAGTTCTTCCTTCTTGGCGTCGGCATCTGCGATACAGGCTGCCCGACGTTCGGCGTCTCTAGTCAGACCCACATGGATGGCTTCGAGTTGCGAGTACTTGTGTTCCCATTCCTAGATCACACATGTTTATCACATATATGAAACAACCCATCATATATGGATCCATCGCTCCATCATCGTAATACCAAGATTTGGCTGGTTTGGTCGTTGATGGTGTTCGTGGCAGCGTCAAAAGACATGTGCAAACTGTGCAGTTGCGCAGACAGGTCGTTGAGTTGGCTATGTTTGTCCTGGAGCTGAACTTGAAGTGCTTGTTCGTGGCCACGAGACACTTGCAAGGCACTTTCCACTTGCCGCAACGAAGTGTTTAACGTGGCATTCGCCAAAGTCAACTCACAGACCGACTCTTGAAGCTCCTACCCAATCATCTTATCAACTCATCAAGCACAAACACACTGTTGTACCGATGTTTTGGCCACTTCAACGTCCACTAGCTCCTGGGTCATTTCGTACTTGAGTGTGGCTTGCGCTTCTTGCGCTTCTAGCCGGGCTATCGTGTGCTTGCATGCAGCCAGTTGGGCTTCAAATTGGGCACATTCGACCTGAAGTGACGACGCTAAGCCCTTGGACGTGGTCAATTCCTGGGCGATCGCGTCGTGTTGGGCGTTCACGTGTGCGACGTGGTTTGAGAGTGTGACGTGGTCGCGCTCGAGGCGGGCGAGATGCGCCCGTCGGAACAACGCAACAAAGCAAAAGCGCCCCTTGACCCAATTGCGCACCAAGTTCCAGCGCTCGTCGGTCTTCTGCTGCCGCCGCAAGCCAGCATACTCTTTTGTGGCTAGTACCCGGCGAAACTAGGACCATCACAATAATAGTTTATATGTACGTGGTGATAATGAACGATATTTCAAAGAGCGACGACACATTATATCGTACGTACTTGGGACTGAATCTTAACACAAGCCCGCTTTTCCCGCACTTGGGTCAAGAGCTGCACAAATGCTTGCTTGGCCAAGTACGACACGCATGCTGCTTTGCCGAGTTTCTTGACGTACATGCTCCGCTCGAGGGGGCCGAGCCACGTGAGCAGCCATCTCTTCTTGTTGGATAACACCACGTCGGCGTTCTTTCGCAGCAGCGCCTGCAGCAACAAGAGCTTGTCGTCCACGCTGCCTCCAAATGCTTGTTGCACCCACACTTTCGAACACAAAGCATTCCACGCGCTGGCCACGCGGGTCTGCGTGCGCAACTTCTTGACCAAGTTGGTTGCAATGACTTGGCGAAACCAGCACTGTAGCACGAGCGCGCGCCGGGACAGCTGCACGCGCACGTAAATCTTGCGAAACAAGCGCAGGACCACCACTTTGGTCACGGCGGAAATCCACCGCCGTTTGACGGTGTACTGGACGAGGCGAGTCTCGAGCTCCTCGGCGTCCCACTTGGGCGTGACGTTTAGCACCGTGTCAAGCAAGTGGATTTTGCCCGTCTTGAAGAAGAGCTTGGTGTCTCCTAGCCGGTAGTCGTCTGTGGGAAACTCGAGCACAAAGCACAACGCACGCGCAAACGTCCGCCCATGTTCGTGGAATTGCACCATAAAGTCCATCCCGAGCAGGTGGATGTACGTGTCGATGAGCTCTTCGTACGAGACCCTTGTGGGAAGACCCACTTGGAGCACTTGGCACGCCTGGACCGTGCCGGAGCACCGCAGTTGGTGCACGACGCTCTCACGATCAAACACCCGAGCGTCCATGGCTGGATTCGGCTTGATGCACCGGATAAAGTTGCTTCGCGTCGAGTCCAATTCCACGGCCAGGCCTTTCATCTGCGTGGCAAATGTATGGGTCACGCTGCCAGCAGGCGCCTTGTGCGCGTGGACGCCGCCTCGACGACGACTGGTTGGCTCCACTTGTCGCAGAAGCGGCGTCTTTAACAGCGCGAGCGACGAGCTTTGCACAAGTTCGTCGAATTGTGTGGACGCGACGTTGTTGTTCTTGTCCAGGAATGACGATATGTGATACCGTACGGTCCCAGCAAAGTGCTTGATGATAAATGTATGTTTGGCGTCGCGGGGATGCGGTTCGATAAAGCTATCATCAACAATATATTTCCGTCATCATATAATATATATATATATATATAGTCTTGTACCAAGGATGCTGCGAATACAGTTTGCGAAACGTCTCGTTGAGTTTACGATCCGACGGACCTGCCAACTTGCCGACAGTGTCGATGATTGAGAACATGCCTTCGTTCTTGGCGGCAATCAGCGCCATGCAGTCCTTGTTGTCGTCGTACTGCACCACAAGATGCTTGGATTTGATGCCTGAGTCGTTGGAGTGGTCGATCAAGTCGGGGCGGAAGATGGGGAACCGCAGCGCCGCGTTCTGAGGCGCAAAGATGTTTTCCAGATGGTACAGCTCCAGCTCGTTCTTGAGAATGCACTGATTGAACATGTTTTGCAGCGTTTCATTCGCGTAGTTGATCATGAGCTGCTCCAGCGAGTTGCGATTCTGGGGCTCAAAGTCCTCAAACCCAAAGATGTCGAGCACGCCAATGTACGGCAACTCGTCCTTTTTGTCAAAATTGAACTCGAGCGCAGCTGCGCATTGGCCCATGAGGTACCCAAACACCTACACACCAACGCTCTCAATATATATATATCAACACGAAAGATGTACGAGTTTCTAAAAAAAATATAATAATACGTCGAAGGAATCCATACATATATAAATGTTCTTGGTGTAGTATTATATATATATATATACATGGATGATTCCTTTGACTTAAAATGTACATAACTGTGTATTGAAATAAACTATCATATTGACATAACTATCATATTCATGTATAAAAAAATATCAAAATATCCATACAAATAGTTACGTGCGTTAAAGAGTATAATATACAGAGGTGATACGTACCTACATAGACATATATATATATATATCGTATTAATATATAAAAAATATCCCTCTAAAAGTTACGTGCTTTAAAGAGTATATAACATACAGTGGTACATATTTATATATATACATATCCAACCAAGAGGTAACATGACGAACCTGGTCGTAAATGGTTTTGGCGATCGTATCTCGCGAGTAGCTGGCTTGCCGCGTGTCCTTTTTCAAGAAGAACACGGACGCCGCGCGCTGCAGCCCCGGACGTCCGCCTTGAGGGTCATGGAACGTCGTCCCTTCGTTGGCCATGCGGCTAATTTTCTTCTTGAGAATCGCATCCAGGAGCGTGTCGGGGTCCATGCCGAGGAGGTCCGCGGCCACTTCCAACGGTCCGGTCTGCGCGGGGTCGTTCTGGTTGACGGTGGCAGTCGTGCCTTCGATCGTGTCCTCTTCTTCGAACGTGACGTTGCCCAAGTGCAGCAAGCCAGACACGACACGGAACAGCTCATCCGAGTTGATACCGACATACTCCAACGCATCCACGAGTTTGTTAAAGTTGGCTGTGTCGTGCGAGACGTCGCTCGAGCACCCTGATCGGCTCAAGTACTGGTACTCGTTGATCCAGTGTTCGATGGGCGGCGTGTCGTCGTCGTCCTTGTCCTTGTCGTTGTTGTTGTTGATGGAGAAGGAGGATGCTGCCGATGTTGCTGCGTACGGATTCGGCACAAGCTTGAGATCGTTCAACAGTTGGGCATCTCCAGAGCGAAGCAGCTCGTAAAACACGTGAAAGTTGCGCTCCCCTGGAGGAGTTTGCACCAGCCGCGACGTCTCAAGCAAGTACGTGTCAATAGATGCGCCCGACAAGTGCAAGTCCGTCGGCGTTTTCGTAAACTGCAGCCGCATGTACTTGCCAAACCGGCTCGAGTTGTGGTTGCGGTGGGTTTTGGCGTTCCCAAACGATTCCAAGATCGGAATCGACTCCATGAGCCGGTCGCCGAGCGCGTGGTCGACGTCTTGGTTGTTGTTGGTGGTGGTATTGGTGTTGGTCATGCTGATGCGACTCATTTCATCGTATTGGTTTGACGGTCCACGCGGCGTGTCGAGCTCGTGGCGGCTCGTGAGGCTCCGGTCGGTCAAGTAGTTCAAGATGATCTTGGACGTTTCCGTCTTGCCGGATCCGCTTTCCCCGCTAATGACGATCGATTGGTTTTGTTTCACGGATCGCATTTGACGATACGCATTCTAGAGCATGGTGACGAACATGCAGGAACGCGATATCCATGCACGTACTTCTGCAATGTGGTACGGATGCGGAGGACATTTGTCCAGGGATTGCTGCACGAACGGAAGCTTTTCAACCGTCCCCAAGCGCCGCAACGGGTTCACGGCAATCAAGATGTTGGACACTCGTGTGTACGGCTGGCAGTCGGCATTGCTCCATCGATCGTAGATGTTCTTCACGAGGGATGGTTCGTTCATGTGGCGCAACGACGTCATATCAGGATACGTCCTATGGTTTCTGTCATGGACACGTGTATATGTCGTCGAAAAACGTACGCAAACAATGGATTCGCGGGCACAAGGGTCTCGCTGTTCAAGTGCACGCATTCCGCTTCGTTCGGAAGGGCATCGCCCGTAGCTTCGTCCACAAGTTCAAACGACGCCGTATCCTCCTCCACGTCAGTCAATCGGCCTAGCACCCATTCCGTGTCACCCGCCTTCTTCCAGTACAGGTCCCCAGCCACAAAGGTTGTCGTCGTCACGGCAGTACTCATCTCCACCGAAAGGATAAAAATCTCAAAGTGATTTGCCCCCTCAGGTTGAAAACAACCGCACTTAACGCACTTTCTCAAGGCCAATTCTGATTGGCTCAAGATCAACGCACCAGCCAATGGCATTCGAGATCCTGCCTCACTTCTGCACTCATACAAGGTTATGATACTGTACATCCGTCATGGCACATGACCGATCGACGGCACGCCGGCCGTCCTGTGTGTGTGTGTGCTTGATCGCAACATTCATACCAAAGTACGTTGAATGGAAAGTGGGATGTCCCCCTTCTCTTGTACTACGAAAGATACCCCCACTGTGGAGCAAGTATGTCGCAAGATGAGATCACAATCGTACGAATGCAAAGTTTGATGGACTTGCATGGCATACAGTGTACGGGAGCATGTCAGCTGATCATTCACATGTTGTTTACTAGTACCGTATATGGATGGGTAAATTGATAGGCTCGTGCTGAGGCAAGTGCCCTCAATAATGGTCACTGCTACATGAGTCGGAGACAGAACTAGCAAAACTCTGACGAGTACCAACTCTGTTACTGCAGTACTGTAGTCATCACGTTCATACATGACAGCCCGTTCTCTGCGCTTAAGCACAATACAACATACAATCGATTCCAAACTGTGTACTTATATACGTGTAGCTAGATCCTCTTTCCACTGTGATTTACACTTTCATGACCTCAAGCAACAGTCGTAAACTCCAAGTCGTTGCTGCCAAAGACGTCGAAGCTGGTAAACGCTTGACTGATACGAAGCTCGTCCGGTTCGAATGCGGGCACTCCGCCCCTAAGTCCATGTATCATTCATGGCCCATGTATTACAATTGGCCGCTTTACCAGCGAGTTTGCAGCACTACTTTGCGCAGCCTCCGATTGAGTTGCTGCTGTCGCCTGGCTTCCATTTCCAGTTGATAACACGCTGCGTGAAAATGTTCGCCACTAGTGGGGCGAGCAAACATGGACGTTGGGGACTCGGCCTCTCCTCCCTGCGTCCCCACGGCGACCTGCCCGCCGTCATTCAGTTCGTCCATGGCGAGTCGACTTCGTAGCTCGACAATGATATGGTCCTTGTCCTCAATCGTGGATTTCAAATTCGCCTACAACGAATATACATTTGCATCAACAACGGTAGACATGTGCAAAGTACGATTCGTACAATGCACTCGTGGGCGCGGGAGGTCTCGGTTTGGTTGAGCTCATGTTGCAGTTCCAGCACCTTGAGCCGGGCTTCCAAGGCCGCCACTCGATTCTCCTTGTTCAAGTTGACTTGGACCTGCTTGTGTCGAGCGATCTGCGATACTGATGCGTCGGTCGTACGAAACCCTGTATTTGTTTGAACCCCCCTGGGGGATGCGATGGTCACGACCGTCGTGGACGTCAATGGAGATTCCTCCACCTCCGATTGATCGTCCAAGTTGAACGTGGATTGCTCTTCGTTGGGAATGGTTCGTGATTTCGCCAGGTCCTACATATCATTGTCGTTGAGATTCCACGTCAGCCATATATTGCGGTTGCATACCGACAACTGCTCGTCCTTGGCGTCCGCGGTCGGCTTGCTTGTTTCTGCAGTGTCAAATGTGGCCATTGGATGGGATAGATGGGCTTCCTGGGCATAAACATGGTCCGTGCAGGCGGCGAGTCGGCCGTCTAGCTCGTCTTCGCGTTGCTGCGTGGAGGCAATCAAGTCGTTGGATGGTGCGACCTCTGCATGCGCCACCTCCAAGTCGGATATGAGCGGAACCACCGACGACGACTGTCCTTCCAAGTGAACCTGTGACGGTGAACGTGGGAACTGGTCACTCACGTCGCTGGCCGGGGCGTTGCGTTCCTGACCAGTAGTAGTAGGTGTTAGCATTTCAATAGATATCTTCATATACGTACGTTTGCCAGTGTAGCTGCCAGTTGGTTTTCAGCTTGGCGCCACTTGTCGTGGGCGTGTTCGAGTTGACTTGTGAGTACTTGCACCTGGCGCAACCCGTCGGCCACTTGCGCTTCGAGCTGCGTCTGTCGCTGTTTGGCCTCTCCTGATGCTTGGACCAACGTTGCCATCTTCTCTGTGAGTGTCAACGTATTGAGCGTCATTTGGTGTTGGAGTGCTTCCAGTTCCTATAAGAAACACATTGTAAATACATCATCGTTTCGTCGCCTTGTCGTGTTACGGGAGCATTTGCTGTCGTCGTGTCCGCTTGGTTCTTGGCTTGACTGAGCTGGTGCTGGATAGTTAATAGCTCTGCCGTTAACGTCGTGATGTGGTCGTGCGAGTTTGAAATCCATGGGGTGTCGACAGAACTCGGCTCAGTCGACTCTGGCGGGTTTGCTTTCTCGAATACAACGACACGGGCTTGAAGCTGCGCTTTCGTCTCGGCCAACGCCGCCGCCGTCGCTTGAGCGTCCTATGCACTTGTGTAAGCCACGGGTGTCGTCGACATATGGACATCGTACGTCGATCTTGGATTGCAGGAATTCAATTTGCCACGTGGCGTCCTTACAGGCCGCTTCGGAGGTCTCCAGCCGACAGGCCAGCGCTTGCATTTCAATGGTTTGGGCGCTGAGCTGACTGGTCAAGGCGAGTTCGTTGGCTCGGACTTGTGAGATCGCCAGCTTGGACGCGTCGACTTTTTGAGTTAGGACGTCGTTGTCCACCTGCAGTTGCAACTTGATCGTTTCTTCGGCCTACACATAGCATTTACAGGTTTAGTCATATAAGGAGAACATGTATATAACAATACCAACACGACTACGTCCTTGACGGCAATGTGATCTTGCACTTGGTCGAATCGAAGTTGCATATGCTGGAGCTGCGCGCATAGCTCAACCACCCGATGACTCGACTCTGCCAACTGGCCATCCAAGTCTGCCTCGACTTGCTTTGAAATCGTCTGGTCGTGCTTGATCGCATTTAGTTCTTCCGTGAGGGAAGTATGCACTTGCATAAGTTGGCGCCGCAACTCTTCCAGCTCCTACGTCACCGCAGGATGTTCATGATGACAATATATCACAAAGTTATGACCAACCTCGACGGCGGCGGCTTTCGTTTTGAGCGCATGCTGAGTCGTTTCCAACGCCCCCATCAATTCCTTAACACGCAGCTCGTCAAGTTGATGCTGCCGAGTCAGCTCTTGGATTTGGGCGTCGCGGTCAGTCAAAGCAGCGTCCAGCGCCACCTCTTTGCGCTTGCAGTCACCCACGTAGTTTGTCATGTTGATCACGTTTTGTTTCAGCGTGATATGGTCCACGGCCGACTGCTCCTTGAAGCGTTCGAACTCCTATACACATCCAACCTGAGGTTTCGTCTTGTTCGATCGGCGAAGTCCCTTACCAAGGCGGACTTCTCGTGGAGCGCCACCGCTGCCAACGCTTGCGACAGTTGTGCTTGCACTTGGTGTAGGTGGGTCGTCAAGCTGGCCACTTGCAAGTCACTTTGAGCCTTGAGTTCCGCGTCTTTGGCTTTGTATTGGGCCTTGATACCTTCAACTTCCTACTCCCCATCGTCAGTGAATATATATAATTGTAAGACATGGAGTGTAGTTTTCATATTACTGCAAGTTGGATCGACTGGTAGTCGATGGTGGCGGTAGCGTCGTCCAGGTCCAATTGCAACTGCTTGTGCTTTCGTTCGAAGGATGCAATGTCATTTTGGGCACTTGCCACGCACGCTTTCAGACGCGTCACATCTCCGTTCAAAGCTGCATTCACATTTGCCATAGCATTCCGTTGGTCTGCAAGTGTGGATATGTCCTCTTCAAGCCCATGTCGAATCGTGTCTAGCTCCTAAACACCATATATATATATATATATGAATCCGTCATAACTATCATCATCCATCGTCGAGAACAAACAGCACATGAGGCGTACCACGGCACCCATGATCCTGCGCTCGATTTCTTCGGTCGCGGCGGCCAGGCGCAGCCGCAACTCGTCCACGTCCGACGTCAGTGCCGTCACCTGCCGCCTTTGCGTGGCCATCTCTCGCTCGTGCAGCTGCTCCAAGTCCTCCAATTGAGTCACCACGGATTCGTGTTCGTGTTTGAGCTCTGCGTTGTACTCTTCCAGTTCCTACATCCATAACCCCGTCTCGAACCAACCTCCTCATGGTTTGAGATGAAAAACGTACTGAAATTTGCGCCGCCTTCAAGCGCACGTCGTGCTTGATATCGTTCATTTTGGTTTCAACGGCGTCCACTTGCGTGGCAAATGAGTCCCTTCGGGCGTCGGTTTCCACCACGAGCGTCGCATAGCGAGCCTTGGACAGCGCCAGCATGTTGTTGAGATCAGCCACCTGCAGCTCCAACGCCGTCGAACGCTGCATCCATGTCGTGTTTTCATCTTGCAATCGGTGGACATGTTTGTCTAGCTCGTGTTGTGCATCCACGGACCTGTCCAGTTGAGCTTGCACGATCTCGAAGCGACGGCCCATGTCGATCACTTCCGCGTCTTTTGCCGCCACTTCCGACGTCAGCGCGGTCACTTGCATGGCAAAGTCGGAGCAAGTTACGTCGAACGCAGCTTGTTTGAGCGGCCACGACGACACCAACGATTCGAGCGAAGTCACTTTTTCAACAAGACATGCCTTGACAAGATCAAACTCGTTAGCTTCGAGCGTCAGCCGCGCGACATCGCGCTCCAACCCTATCACATGCGCCCGACGATACATGGCCAGCACGCACATGTTTACTTTCATGGCCAAACGGATGCGACTCCAGCGCGCCAACGCGCGATGCCGGTTGACCAAGTTTTGGAAACGTGACACGGCCAACACCCGTCGAAACTACCACCGAACCCATCACTTCAATAACCAGCACTTCACACTGTATTCAGGTGTAATGTCGATTGGGGTGCACAATCGATGATCGACCAATCAAAATCCCGATCAAGAATCAAGTGGCCAATCAAATCCACTCTTTGACCAATATATTCAATTCATCGAATTAGTGTGTGACTGAAATTAGTGTGAAACTGCACGATCTCTTCACAGTCACAGGACAAAGCATCAATCGATAGGTTTGGCAAAGAATCAGCACAAAAGTCAACCAAATGATTTTGGGTAAAAGACAATTATATGGCTTTGTTACCTGGGTTTGCAGCCGCACCGCCGCTCGTTCGCGACGAACTTTATCCAGCAACGCCATAAACGCACGCTTGGCCAGATACGCCATGCAAGCCGCGCGGCCGAGCTTCCGCACGTACATGGCACGCTGCATGGGGCCGAGCCACGTCAAGAGCCACTTGGCGTGGGGCGGGAGGGTCTGGTGGCGCAGCAACACGCTTAGCAACTCGAGTTTGTCCTGGACGCTTCGGTCGAACGCCGCGCGCACTTGAGTTTTTTGCAGCAGGAGGTTCCACTTGCGGGAGAGACGGACGGTCGTTCGACGCTTGGCGACGACACGTTTAGCCAGATGTTGGCGGAACCAGCACTGCAGCACGACCACACACCGGCCTTGGCGGCAGCTCCAGAAGAGTTCGTCGCATGCCCGCAGCACGACTGTCTTGGTCACGGCCGAGATCCACCGCGATTTGGCCAAATATGAAATTAATCGGGCTTGGAGGGTCGCGGGGGGACAGGGGGTTGTAACTGCTAGCACCGTGTCCAGCAAGTGAATTTTCCCTAGTCAGTCCAAAACGTATCAGAGTCCCCTTCTGCTTTATAATAGGCTTGATATCCCAACAACTATCGAGTTGCAATGCAGCATGTTTGTGTTTATATTCTAAACTTGAGCGACATGGAGAATGAATCAACCAAATGTACACAAGAATCGGCAAAAAGATTTGGCCAATCAGATTGCAGGAAACCATCATCAACGTCAAATTAGTGTATGACTTCAATTAGTTAGTGTGATACCAACTCAGTACAAAGAATCGATAGATTTGGCGATTCATCACATAAGTCCAAATTTTGGTAAAAGGACCATACGGGTGGTGGCCAAAGGGCTACTGCAACACTATAATTAGGGGGGGACGTCGTGATACGAACCTGTCTTGAAGAACAGCCGCGTGTCCCCTAGCCGAAACGCATCGGACGGGAAGTCCAGGACGTGGCACAGCGCCTGCGTAAACAGCCGATCGCGGCCGTGGAATCTCTCCATGAACGATGCGCCCAACAAGTCGGAGTAAATGAACACGAGCTCCTCGTACGAGACCCTTGTGGGAAGACCCACTTGGAGCACTTTACACGCCTGGATCGTCCCCGAGCAGCGGAGTTGGTCGAGGACGCTGCGGCGATCAAACACCCGAGCGTCCATGGCCGCATTCGGCTTGATGCACCGGATAAAGTTGCTCCGAGTTGAGTCCAATTCCACGACCAGGCCTTTCATCTGGTGGGTAAACATCTCCGAGACGCTGCCAGGGGGCGTCTTGGACATGCATGACATGTTGAGCAGCGACCGCGTCGAGCCCGCAATCAGCTCGTGGAACTGAGGCGACGCCACGTTGTTGTTCTTGTCGATGAACCCGTCAATGTGGTAGCGCACGACACCGGCGTAGTGTTTGATGCAAAACATGTACGGGGCATCGCGTGGATGTGGCACCACAAAGCTACACCACACAATCGTTGGATTGTTCGATATATATATATATATATATATCTAACAATATATATATTTAACAATATTTACATAAATATATATATAGGTAGATAGATCTACCAGGGATGCTTTTTAAACGCCACATGAAGCTTCTCGTTGAATTTTCGATCCGACTGGCCAACCAATCGACCGGCCATATTCAGAATCGATAGGATGCCGTCGCGGCGGTCGGCAATTAGTGTTAAACACTGTCGGTTGTCGTCGTATGTGATGGTCTTGTCATTGGGACTACAGACAACGAACGACACTAGTATCAGTCCCATATATATATATATATATATATATTGTCCAATCGGTTCGAAACACCAGCCGAGCCCTCAGTAGAATCAAATGTCCTGAGAGAATAAGGATTAAAGAACCGCCCAAGCCAATCAAATCACGTTCGGTTGAGTTACTACCAATCCAAACGTTTGACCTCTCCGCATTTGGCCAAACCACATATATCCTAATCTTTGTATAAATAGGATAGCTTGTACAAGTTTAAATATTAGACCAATGCATTCGAATAATTTGGCGAAATGACTCACACGTCCAAATTTAGGTGAAATGCACACAATATTAAAAAATATAAACAATACACACATGGGTGGGTTGTTGTCCCTATAAACTATAGATAATATGTGCGTACGCGTGTGCTATATTGAAGGCTCCATCGAGGCCATCTACGGGACGTGGCGCAAATGGGAACAAGAGGGAGGCGTTCTGCGGGGCCCAGATGTTTTCGGCTTGGTACAGTTCCTGCTCGGCTTTGAGAATGCACAGGTTGAACATGCTCTGGAGTGCTTCGTTGGCATAGTTAATGAGCAGCTGCTCAAACGAGTTTTGATTTTTCGGGTGAAAGTCTTCAAACCCAAAGATGTCGAGCACGCCAATGTACGCTAGCTCGTCTTGGAGGGCAGCGTTGTACTCCAAGATATCGGCACATTGCACCATCAGTGCCGAAAATACCTAGCGTAAATGTCGTGCATTTGCACCATGAAATATATATATATATATAAAAAACGCGACTATAAGTATACAATTAATTCAACATACAATCATCTCAATCATACTACAGTTCGAATATTGAGAAATATAGTCTTCAATTTTTTTAATTGCTTGCAAATAACCTTCTCAACTACTACTACGTAGTATACAATTCGAATATTTAAAAATAAATTCTCTTCAATCAAGGATAGTATACAATTCGAATATGTAAAATAAATTCTTCAAATTTCATGTTGCATGCAAATATAAAATTTGAATACTTCAATAAATTCTTCACATTGAATTCCCTGGTGCAAAGGCACGACAATGAAAAAATTAAATTCATTTTATATTGAATTAATTTATTATTATTTTAAGAATAATAAATTAATTCAATATAAAATGAATTTAAAAATACCTGGCAGTCCTTCGTCATGAGGACGCAACCCAAGACTTTGTATGACTCTTTTTATACCTGGTTGTAGATCATCTTGGCCACCGTGTCCCGCGAATACGCTGCTTGTTGCTTGGTTTTTCCTACAAAGTACACTGACCCCCGTCGTTGGAATGACCCTTTTGTCCGCTCAATCTTCTTCTTGAGCAGGGCATCGATCAAGTCGTCGGCTTTTATGCCGAGCAAGTCGGCCACGACGTCGATGGATGCGTTGGGAGCGTCGCCTTCCCGATGGATCGCCGCTGTCAAGCCTTCGGCCGTGTCTTCTTCATGGAATGTTACGTTGCCTAAATGGAGCACGCCTGCCACAATCTGGAGCAATTGCACGGCGTCAATCCCGGCAAACACGAGCGCGTCTTTTAACTTTTGAAAGTTCGCGCGGTCGTTCAAGAACTCGCTGTGTGTGCACCCGGATCGGTTCAGGTAGTGGTACATGTCGAGCCACGCGTCGCAGTTGGACAGGCGCGGGTCCTTGGGCATATATGGGTTTGGAATGAGCTTCAAATCATTCAACAGTTTGGCGTCGCCGCTTCGAAGCAGCTCGTAAAACACGTGAAAGTTGCGCTCGCCCGTGGGGGGATGCACGACCCGAGACGTCTCAAGCAAGTACGTGTCGATGGACGCGCCCGTCAAGTGCAGCGCCGTGCTCGATAGGTCGACATCTGGGGAGAACTGCAGCCGCATGTACTTGCCAAACCGGCTCGAGTTGTGGTTGCGATGGGTTTTGGCATTTCCGAACGACTCCAAGATTGGAATGGTCTTCATGAGCCGGTCGCCTAGACTGTGCGCCAAGCCCGGGTGCGGTCGGCCTTCTTCGTCGTCGTAGTCTTCGTCATCCTGGTTGGATCGAGATGTCCGTAGTGTGGACGACAGCAACGCGCGGCCACCGGTGAACTGGGACCGCTCCGTCAAGAAATCCAAGATGATCTTAGACGTTTCCGTCTTGCCCGAGCCGCTTTCGCCGCTGATGATGATCGATTGGTTTTGTTTCACGGTGCGGAGCTGGCGATACGCGTTCTACGAGCGAAGTCAACACGGGGAGGTTTCAAGTATGCTGTGGATGATGGTTCACCTCGGCGACGTTGTACGGATGCGGTGGCGACTTGTCCAGGGACTGCGACACGAACACTGCTTTCTCCACCTTTTTGAGGTACCGCAGCGGATTCACGGCGATCAACACGTTCGACATGGACGTGTATGGCTGTCGATCCGATGCGATCCATCGGTCGTACAGGTTTTTCAGCAGGGCAGCTTCGTGGAGGTAGCGCAGCGACGTCATGTCCGCACAAGTTCTACGACAGAGTTGATCGTGAGCAGTCGAGATAGATCGTACGTGAACAATGGGTTGGCTGGGCACAGCGTTGCCGCGTGGAGTTGCACGGGCTCCGTTTGATTTGGCAGGCGGCTTCCAGTGCGTTCTTCAATGAGGGCAACCATGCCGACGCACGCTTCGACGTCGGCGCTCGTGAGCTTGACCAGCCCCCAGTCATCTGACGCTTCGTTGTCCTTCTTCCAGTACAGGTCGCCGACGCGATAGGGGCTGTCCGCGACGAAGTCCTTGTCACTCATCGCCTCGGTGAATTTGTCCAAAGGCTGAATGAATGATGCGAAATGAATAAAACCGTGTATGCAAGTTTAACGTGATTCAAGATCGACGAATCGCCAATCAAATCGCCACAATGCACCTAGTATTACTAAAACATGCACAGCTTCAAGTGCGCTTTCATTTGATAAATGTATGTGGCTACTACCAACCCTAGTCATGGCCTTCAATATCCTTTAAAACGTCATTCATTCGAACGTACTACAGTGAATAATTCCTCGATTGAAAAGTACTACTGTTTATTTTCGAGAGCTGTGCCAATCCCAAGGGTCAACTGCGTCGCCACCGGTAGCGATAGCTAACCACTGGCGACGCAGTTAACCTATGCTGTTTTATACTACGTAGTATAAGACTTAGTATCCTCAGACCAGCTCACCTAGTAAGAGGTGAGGTGGTCTGAGGATACTAAGTACAGCATTTGCAGTGTGTTTTCAGAGAAAAGAAACAGTACTACTAATTTAATCGGGGAAGTGTACTAAGTTACTGTAAGCTTACTGTACTGCATAGTGCTGAGCTGCGTTCGACTTAATCTCACAGGAAAAAGCTTGTAGTGTAGGTGTTTAGTCGTAACTAGCTTGACGGATGTTCAATTGTGTTAGCCGATAGCGCAGCCTGGGGGCTTGAGTCGAGCGTGCATACCACATCCAGGCATACAGCTGTCCACATCGTAGCCGCGGTCGCCAAGGTCTCCAGTTGAGTTTGATCAACAGGCAAGAAATTCTATTACCCAGTGGTCATACAGTAGTACGACAACGAACATTCGTACTTTTTACTAGTAATACTAGTAATACTACAGTATCTCAAGTGCCAAGTCAAAATTACAAACAGCAGTGTCGTTCGTTGTTGTATCCAGACAACATGGGCGACCAAGCGTTGCGCGTGGGCGACCTCTATTGGACCCAAAGAGAGCCCAACGAATGGGTTCTGGTCCAGATGTGTGACGTTGATGAAGCAGCAGCCTCCGCCACGGCCGCGTTGGTCGACGAAGCCACTGGCGGCCCGGTCGTGGGCTCGGAGCCCTTCACGTTGAGTACGATCGCGTGCGCAGTCCGCCCGGCCAATCCTCTCTTCACGTACCGTCTTGATCACTCCATTCATATCGTTATACAGCGTCACACTTTCTGTATGCAGCACTAGCGCCGACATGACCGCATTGCGGTACTTGCACGAAGCTTCGTTGGTGAAAAACCTGCACGACCGATGGATCGCCGACGAAAGGCAGCCGTACACGTCCATGTCGAACGTGCTTATTGCCGTGAACCCGCTACGGTACTTGACGTCCGTGGACAAGTCCATGTACGTCCGGCAATCCCTAGACATGTCACCGCCGCACCCGTTCCACGTCGCCGAAGTATGTACAGCCCAACAAACCCACCACATCCGTGCTCATCCCACATGGATCGATCTAGAATGCCTACCGACAGCTGCGGTCTGTGCGCCAAAACCAGTCAATTGTCATCAGCGGCGAAAGCGGGTCAGGGAAGACTGAAACGTCTAAGATCATCTTGGACTTCTTGACCGATCGATCTGGACTCGGGTCGATGTCATCTGGGGCAGACAATGCACACGAGCATGCGCTAGGCGACCGGCTCATGAAGACCATTCCAATCTTGGAGTCGTTTGGAAATGCCAAAACCCATCGCAACCACAACTCGAGCCGGTTTGGCAAGTACATGCGGCTGCAGTTCTCCCCGGATGTCATTGACCTATCGAGCACGGCGCTGCGCTTGACCGGTGCGTCCATCGACACGTACTTGCTCGAGACATCTCGGGTCGTGCTTCCCCCATCGGGCGAGCGCAACTTTCACGTGCTTTACGAGCTGCTTCGAAGCGGCGACGCCAAACTGTTGAACGATTTGAAGCTCATTCCGAATCCGTATGCGACTGGCGCGCATTACGATGATATCGACGGCTGGATCGACAAGTATCAGTACCTGAACCAGTCTGGGTGCACGTCCAGCCCCCTTCTCGACGACCGCGGCAACTTCGGCAAGCTAGTTCAAGCCCTAAAGTATGTCAACATTGACGCAACCGACCTGTTTCGAGTCGTGTCGGGGCTACTGCACCTTGGGAACGTGCAATTTGGAGAAGAAGAAACGTGTGAAGGCACGACGGCGGCGGTGCATCCCGACGACATGGCGGGTGGCGCGGTGGCTGTGGCGGCGGAGATGCTCGGCCTGGAACCCACCAGCCTCGTCAATGCGATTTTGACCAAAAAGTTCAGCCGACAAACCCAAGGCCGCCCAGGCATGTTGCAACGGGAAGCGTCTGTGCACTTTAAGAAAAAGGACACGAGGCAGGCCAGCTACTCGCGTGACACGATCGCCAAAGTCATTTACGAACAAGTATGTGTTTTCTATCTCTGTATATATGCCTACTAGTTAGTGTATATATATATATATATATATACTACTAGTCTCTTGGGTTTGTTTAAGCGTATACTCCCGACTGATGTTTATATGGTGTTGCTATAAGTATTAATATATATTACACTCTCACACATTATGTTTTCTTAGAATAATGTGTACTAGTATGTATTGAATTGCTACATGCATTCTTTTTTTGTTAAACTTATAATAACGTTATTGTGTTGTTGCTACATGCATCATATACAGTATGATATATATATATATATTGATGTTATTACACGATGTATATATATATTGAAATTATTGGTTGGTAGGTGTTTGGGTCGCTTATGCGGCAATGTGCCGACGCCCTCGAGTTCAATTTTGAAAAAAAGGACGAGTTGCCGTACATTGGCGTGCTCGACATCTTTGGGTTTGAGGACTTTGAGCCCCAGAATCGCAACTCGCTGGAGCAGCTCATGATCAACTACGCGAATGAAACGCTGCAAAGCCTGTTCAATCAGTGCATTCTCAAGGCAGAACAGGAACTGTACACGTCCGAGCACATTTGGGCCCCGCAACAGACGTCCGTGGTATTTCCTTTTGCATCTAGGAATATGGGGAGCAGAGACACATCCCGGTAGGATCCCTATATATATATATATATAAATATATATATTTACATCTCATTCCACGGCACTGACACTAGGCGTTCGGGTGTGGATGGCCCGTCCCATGCTCCTATTTCGTACGTCGACAACAACGAGTGTTTGTCCTTGATTGCCGCAAAACACGAAGGAATATTTGCAATCCTGGACACAGTGGCCAAAGTCGCGGGACCGACGGACCAGCGATTGATTGACAACTTCCACAAGTATTTTGGAAACCATCCGTGGTACGAAGGAAGTTACGTGCATTGTTCCTTGCAAAACCACCGTCAAAATGTGATGATATATATATATATATATATTGATGTTGTTATACGATGTATATATATATTGAAATTATTGGTTGGTAGGTGTTTGGGTCGCTTATGCGGCAATGTGCCGACGCCCTCGAGTTCAATTTTGAAAAAAAGGACGAGTTGCCGTACATTGGCGTGCTCGACATCTTTGGGTTTGAGGACTTTGAGCCCCAGAATCGCAACTCGCTGGAGCAGCTCATGATCAACTACGCGAATGAAACGCTGCAAAGCCTGTTCAATCAGTGCATTCTCAAGGCAGAACAGGAACTGTACACGTCCGAGCACATTTGGGCCCCGCAACAGACGTCCGTGGTATTTCCTTTTGCATCTAGGAATATGGGGAGCAGAGACACATCCCGGTAGGATCCCTATATATATATATATATAAATATATATATTTACATCTCATTCCACGGCACTGACACTAGGCGTTCGGGTGTGGATGGCCCGTCCCATGCTCCTATTTCGTACGTCGACAACAACGAGTGTTTGTCCTTGATTGCCGCAAAACACGAAGGAATATTTGCAATCCTGGACACAGTGGCCAAAGTCGCGGGACCGACGGACCAGCGATTGATTGACAACTTCCACAAGTATTTTGGAAACCATCCGTGGTACGAAGGAAGTTACGTGCATTGTTCCTTGCAAAACCACCGTCAAAATGTGATGATATATATATATATATATATATATATATGCGTTTGTTTCAACCGTAGCTTTGTCCAACCACATCCCAAGGACATGCACCATACGTTTTGCATTCGCCATTATGCGGGCGTCGTACGGTATCGCATCGATTCGTTCTTGGACAAGAACAGCAACGTCACGTCCAGGCAGTTCCACGACCTGCTAGCTAGCTCAACGTTGGCCATTCTCCACACCACATCCGCATCATCGCAGACCCCATCAAGAATCACTTCCGACTCGTCCCTTGGTTCTATGACTCGTAGCCCCACGCCATCCACCAAGAAGACGTCTGGCAGCATGTCGTACTTGTTTTCTATGCAAATGCGGACGCTGACGAGCGAACTCAACTCGACGCGAAGCAACTTTATCCGGTGCATCAAGCCGAATGCCGCCATGGACGCTCGGGTGTTTGATCGCCGCAGCGTCCTCGACCAACTCCGCAGCTCCGGGACCATTCAAGCGTGCCAAGTGCTCCAAGTGGGTCTTCCCACAAGGGTGTCGTACGTGGACGTTGCCAGCATCTACACGACCCTGTTGGGGGCGGATTTTATGTTTGACTGGTTTCACGCGAGCGACCGGGTGTTTACCCAAGCGCTGTGCCACGTGCTTGGCTTCCCCGCAGATGCGTATCGTCTCGGCGACTCCCGCCTCTTTTTCAAGACAGGTGGTACCTCTGCTATGTATCGCGCTGTTTGTTGATACAAAACCCCCCCAGTGATGATGGCCTATATGTACGTATGGCAGGGCAAATCCACTTGCTCGACAGTGTGCTGCAAGTCAGTTCCCCTTCTACGATGACCCCCGATACTCTCAAAGCCGCCCTCACGCACTACATGGCCAAGCGACGGTGGGTGTCCGCTGCGACGAAAGTAGCCGTCTGTCGGTATGTCCAGTTGGCCTACGTGGATGTGCAACGCAAGCGCCACGTCATCGTGCTGCAGTGCTGGTTCCGCCAGCACTTGGCATGTCGACTCGTGGCCACCGAGCGGACACAGCGGCGGGTCGCCAACATGTGGGGACGTCTGGTCCACAAGTCGGGGGTACAACGCGCGTTCGACGGAGCCCAAGAGGACAAGCTGGCGTTGCTGGAGGCGTTGCTTAGCCAGCAGCGCGCGGTGCCGAGCGGATGCAAGTGGCTTCTTCAGTGGCTCGGGCCGATGCAGCGGACCATGTACGTCCAGAAACTGGGCCGGGCGGCATGCGTGGGATACTTGGCCAAGCGGGTGTTTGTGGCCATGTTCGAAACGGTTCGCGAACGGCGCGCATGTGTCCAGATCCAAGCGCAGGTGTGATAATGTCGAGTAACGTACCACCACCAACACCAAAGCTCGCTCGTTGGTTTAGGTGCGTCGAGTGGCGGCGGCGGCGGTCGTGGATGCATTGCGGAAACGAAAGCGAGCGCACGAGTTGTGGCGACGCATCCGCATCCGAGTCAAGGCCACGATTTGGTTCTTTGCCATGTACCGCCGAGCGCATGTGTCGTGCCTCGAGCGTGACAACGCGCGCCTGCGGGTCGAGAATGCCCAGCTTCAAGCACGATTCGAGGGTAGAGGTGGTCCCCACGAGTTGAAAGTTCGAGAGTTGGAGCGACAGGTGCAACGATTGCAGCAACAGCTGAACGAGGTATGAAGTACTACCTTGGGTTGTGTGCAATAATGCTGCCGTTGAGAGCACTACTCTGCTTCCAGTGTTTTATTGATGACATTGCACATATATATACTGTACTGTACAGTACCTCTATTCACTGGACACTTGGACGTAGGCGACCAACGTCCTCCCGTTGATCATCCAGCCAAACGACGCCGCCCGCCACGACGTCCAGACGGTACGAATGAACGAGCGAACGAAAGGATCGTCGGTTCGTAAACTATAGTTTTGACCCTCGTAGAATGATATGGGCTGTCAAGTGGACGCATTGGCGTGGCCACATATGACGTTATTACGTGGCGGCAGCAGCAGCCATGGCTTGTCGTCGCATCCCCTCCGTCGAGTTATCGACGCGGACATGACAAGTCAGTTTCAACGTGAAGTCCAACAACAGCAAGAACTGACCCAGAAAATTCGCGAGATCGTACGCATATGCACGAGTCACGGGTATGTACGACAATATGCATATAGTAACGTTAGTTGCGATGAAGTGCAGTACGGATGTATTAACCTGAGACGGCTGGCACAGGCCAACGAGCCCACCGTAAGACTGCAAACCCGCGGATATAGAATAAGGATCGTAGAAATAATATATCATGATAATATTTGATTAGCATGCCGTGGATGGAAAAAATCTGTCTCCGTTGTGCCCATCCATTCACGAGTTCACCATAGTACTTCATGCGCCGTGGAATGTAGTGGCTGGCGAGTGAGTACCCTGGGCTGAGACGTGGAGGGACATGCTGGTGGTACTTAGTGGCTTCCAACTTGACAATGATCACGTACAATTAAATAATATTGTTAAGTTACTTGGACGTACGACATTATGTGACATTCACATCCACGGCGGCAGTTTCTAGACCTGATCGTCGGACCACCTTTTTCATACATCGGCGCTTAGTCGAGCTAGCCTTTTCGTCGTCCCCACATGGACTCATGTCTTCGTACGACGACTTGGTGCGCTTCAACGTCCGAGGGAACGACATGACTGTGAGCTGGACGGTGGGCTCCATGGCTGCCAGCCACATCTTGCGGCACAGAACGATGTTGGTCATGCACTGCCGGGTCACGTACTCGTCAAAGTGGGAGGACACGGCCAAGAGGCGCCACGCGGGCACAGCGAACGAGTCGACAAATTCCAAGTGCATATTGGCCTCTTCGCGGCTGAACAAGTCGGCCTTCATAAAGCCACTCACGGGCAACTGGAGCTTTTGCTCTTCGTCCACTTGCATGCAAAACTCGCGCAGGACCGCGTGGGACCACCACTTTGCCACTTCAGGACTCTTGGTCGGGTTCGAAATGTCTGCACAATGCAGAATCATCTTGGCTTGGGTTAGGGAATCCCCGCTGCTCTTCTTGTCTGCATACGCTTGGATGACTTGGGGATGCAGTGCCATGTCTGTGGCCAAGATCAGCTCCTGGATCATGCTCTTGATCGCGTCGGCGTCCGCCGCCACCACGTGATCAAACACGTGCTCGGCGGTCATGGTGTCGATGGCGACGCTCGCGTGCATGGCTTCCAGCACCGATCCTTTGTGGGAAGCGTATTCTCGGGCCAAAGCAGACTTGGTCGTCTGGTGAAAACTGCTGGTTCGGCCGTTGTGTTGAATGTCGTGGCACAGCGCCGCCAAGAGCAATGCTGCGACTTCCAGGGGCGTAAATGGACTCTGGATGTAGCTCTGTAGTAGCAGGTATGTCGTGTGCATGACGCTGAACGCGTGCTTGAAATTGTGGTACGGCACTGCTTGGTACATCGATGCCACCTGTGAGCAAAACGCTTCGGTCGCGGGTTCCTCCATGCGGAGGAACGCCGTGGTTCCCGATTCGACGAGAATGCGCACGGCCATTGCCACGTGATCTGCTGTGCTGTGTATCCTGGGGTCGATTTCGGCGTCAACGTTCCATGTGCGTGCGCTTCCCATGACTCTCTCCTAGTCGGTGAATCAAGGACTGATCGGAGCAGGCGTATTCCTGTATTCTGCCAATGAATTAAAATTCAAGGCAGCACTAGGGGATAGTATACTTCCCTCGTAATAATTTAACGACCGGCCACAGACCATTATAACTTGTCACTTGAACTGTCGCATTTTCTCAAAAGTGTCGCACACCGAATGTGATTATGCTTTGGGCCAAACTACTATGGGACAAATAGACTTGGCTGTACGAAAATTCCAAATGGAATTCTTCATGCTGGTTGGTACATACCTGTATCCGAGTTGGCGTAGCGTGCACGCTGACTAACTTAACAGCATGACGAAACCAACTGAACAATTATGCAGCGACGATGTGAACCAAAACAGGCCACTAGGCGCTGGAATCCCTTCCCACCTCATGTCGCATCCCTTCCCATAGTTCTTTGCCGTAATAACGTTAACGTTAAGCTTAACGTCGTTTTTGCTGGCGAACAGTCCACTCAACAAGGTCAGCGACTGGGGAAAATGTAGCTAGCTACCCGTACCCATCCAGTTTGCTGAGCGGATAATCGGTGCACGTTCCTGCCCAGGCTTCCCGTTGTGTGGTCGAGTACATACCGGTTGTCCCTCCAGTAAGTGCGAGGTGATTGGAATTCATGTCCACGACCCACAGCGGGTCTACATATCTTATCTCTGCGATGCGGTCGATTGTCGCACAATGAATCAATCATTCAACCTCGCACGTTTGAATATCAAATATCTGTATCGGTACACTGCTACTGTAGGCCGAGCCACTGGTTACAGTTTAGTACTACTAGTACGTAGTAGTACTTATTGTGAGTACAGTAACCGACCGGTACATTGAAGAAGACATATCGCAGGAACTTGATTCCAAGTGCATGTATCATATTCCTTCAGGCACGTTTTCCGGCGCAGCGCAATTGGACAATTTTGAGACAAGCTCGTTAGGCAAAAATACTTCCAGCTAAAACGCCCCATGGTAAGATTGATGGTCTAACGATCATTGCGAGTGCGACACATTACCAGACATGTCGAGGCCTTCGATGTGGCGGCAAGCACTTCGAAATAGTGTCGCAGTAGTGCCCCCCACGTCATGGCAATTTCGATACTCCGGCGATAGGCTGTCGCCAGTCGTTCCCAAATGCTTCAACGGATAAATTCCCTCATAATATAAAACCTACTCTTCCTAACACAACCAGACACTGCATGGAGGAAGTGTTTAGAACAAACTGTATGTAGCGTAGTTCAGACTGTACTAGTAATAGAAGGTGGTGTACTAGTAAACGATAGCTAACCAAAGCAGCTATTAACACAGGAATAACATTGCAAGTATGGTTTGGCTTGAATGCAGTGGAAGCGGTGGTTCCGCGACGATGCGTGATTGATTATCTGTAAATCGCACCGCTCGTAACCAACAGCGAAACTACTTGTATGAGGGAACCCCCCATGTTTGGCCCATTATCAGAACAACCTGTGATGCAAGATACATAAAAACGATGTTAAATTCTGGGGCAATGCCCACAGGAGAAATTTCTATGCTCTGCATTATTTATTGGAATACTTCCCTCATTGAAAAAGTTCCACTGTTGTTTCGACCCGAAATATGTACAGCTTCACAGTACTCCGGAGTTATTTCACACCGTCAATCAGCCCATCCGGATACACGACCCGATGAGTACACAAATCCCCGGGGTTAACGTTAACTGCATCGCCAATAGTTAGCTATCGTCAACCACTCAGATGCACTTATAGTTAATCCCTAGTAAGAGGCGAGGTGGAACCGGTGTACTAATTCCCATACCGTGTAACGTATATAGATTTGGACAGTGGCGGGGCAAGTATCCGGATACGGATAGTGTAAATTCCCAAATTCATACAATAATCAAGTGTAATAATCCAACTATATAATTTTACAGTGGATTATATCATTTTACAGAGGAGTCCAAATCTATATGGCTGTCGCTACACGGTACAAGCACGCAACTTGCATTGTTTTCTGAGAAGAACAGCAGTGGTACTGTGTTAATGAGGGAATTATATGATTTTTTGGGAATCTAACGTTATCAATATAAATATATTAATATTTATATTAAAAGTAGTATTAAAATACTAACTAATTACATGAAGATTTATACTGCGGAGTACCACTTAGTACCACTACGCTTGGGATAAACTTAAGTTTGTTGGGAAAATCATGCTTTTTCTAAAGGTGACGCGTCCCAGTGTATGTATGCTCACAACGAGAACAGCCGGTCATAGAATTGCGATTTATGTTCATGAGACGTCCAAGCATTGTAGAACACTAAGGCGATGCGGCACCAGCGTCACTCTCATTATTTTATACCAAAGCCCATTATTCCTGCATGATTGACTGCCAGTGAATCCAAGATCCTTAAATCCAGGACTCTGATTGGTTAGCAATTTTGATTACGTTCCTGGGTAAAATGGGACAAACCCACAAACGGCACATGCATCATCATTGCGTGCGAACAGCATGCACCTGGTCAATTCCATTGTCGGTTGCTCGACGCTACAAGGATGCGATGTGTGTGTTGTAAACAAGACGGTGCCGCCAAGCAATGCAGTCGGTGTCGAAATACCACGTACTGCAGTCGGACGTGTCAAGCTCGCCACTGGAACATGGGCCACAAAAAAGTATGCACGGCCAAGCCGATGGTGTGGATCCCGCCCGAACATGACCTTCCTCCCATGTTTCCAGGGCCGCCAGGGTGGATTCATCGCGCCGAGCATTACATTCAAACGCTAGGGAAGCTTCCGTTTATGCCCAAGCTCGCGAAAAAGTACGAAGAGTACCGCGAATGCGAAGCCCGGACCCGCTACTTGTACACTTGAACCTCATAACCACCCCTTCCCTTCACATGCGAACTGTTGTGTAGACGACATTTCTACAAGAAACAGAGGTATGGCGTGAATGGCCTGCTGTCGTTCAAAAGCCACGTCGAGAACTTCATACAGCTCGGGTTTGACCTAGGTGCAAAGTGAGTTCCATCTCAAAATCGTGATCGGGCGACTCAATCTATTGGTGTAGACGACCCCCGTCGGTCTTGGACAATGGCATGTGGTCGTTCGAGGAGATCGCCACGACCATTGGGGTGCCGCCACTTGTGCCCAAGGCGGTTCGACCCGCCCTGCCGCCGCTGGTGCCTCGCTGCGTCGTGTGCAAATGCGAATGCACCAGCGAATGCGCGTGCGGCGTCACGTACTGCTCGCGAGATTGCCAGCGCCTCGACATTGCACGGCACGCCCCACATTGTGCCAAAGTGCACGCCAAGTACGAGTTTGCGATCGCGTTGACGACTCGGTACTGGCAAAGCTTAGCTCCACCAGAGCGACCAAGTCTTGATTAAATGGCGGCTAAAGTAAATACAATGGAAAGCAAATTCGTACATACTAACTACCCCGGAGTAGTACTATTACAGTAATTACTAGTATGCCTTGCCATCCAGGCTGTAACCATTGGAGATATGTACTTTGCCCTTCTTGGTATTGAATTGCATTGTGTCGAGGTTATTTTGCAGCCAAAGAAGCCCTGCTGGTACTTCAAACTTATAGGTTCGAACGTCATCCAAAGCCATGATGAGGCAGAGAGCTTATGTTTAAAGTGGTCAACCTATGGCAAGTGCACCGCATCTTCGTTGTTGTATTCCTTTCGGTACTCGCGAATGATAGCCGGAATCGACGTCGGTGGGATCATGCCAATCTCTGTCACGACCATCGACACGTACTCCATGGGCGTGAGGTCGTACACCAAGTTGAGCAGCTTGAGGTTGGGCAGGTCCCGCCAGTCCGCCAGCACGTGCGCCGACGCTTCCGCCTCGGGTCGGTTGGTCAGCCGCTGGTGGTCCGCCGCGTACGAGTTGACCAGTTCGTCCGGGTCCCGCAGTTCGTTGTGCGTGATCGAGTCGAGTTGCACCCGATCCGAAAACTACAACATATTACAGACTCGAAGGCATGGATGTAAATAATAAAACATCACGTATATAAATGAAACCAAGATATCTATAAATAAATAAATTATTTATTGTGCTTTCGAGTGAAATTTCGTGTTGTGGTTTCTCGTTGGAATTTAAATCGATTTGATTGGCTACTTCAGATGAGCTCAAAATTATTAGCCAATCAAAACCTTCTCGATGAAATTCAACCAATCAGATCGATTGTGGATCGGTTTGGTTGGCGCGATTCGATTGCACCCCCTCCCCAAATTTGTATCAAATTGACAATATTAAAACATAAATGAAGTCCACATCCGACAGATTACCTTGTACGTTTCGCAGCAAAACAGCACGGGAACGTTGAACTCGTGCGCTGTCATCGCACACAGCGCCGTGCCGACACGGGCGACCACGGCGCCGTTGCTCATGATGGCTGTCGCGCCCAAAAACACCTTGGTCACTTCCTACAACCAATCAGGTGACGCCACGTCATCAGTGGGAGTGTATGACTTTAATTAGTGTGATTCGCTTCACTACAGGCCAATTCTGTACATACGAACTTCAGGACTACAAAAAGTCGATCGATAGATTTCGTGAATGAGCACAAAAGGCCAAATTTTGATTCACAGGACAACTAATATCCACACAGCCAAATAAATGTACAGAAGAATCGGCAGACGTAATTCGCCAATCTGATTGGTCAGTTTTCAGCCAATCAACAATGAAAATTCTCGTGTGTGACTTCACAATACGGTAGTGCGACGAGTATCATCAGTGAAAAATACAATTAATTGCATACAAAATTCAGTACAAAAAAGACAATCGAGGATTTGGCAAATAACAAACAAGTCCACATATTAACTTGGCTGACACGACATACTAGTATATATATATGTACCTTCATCACGTACGACAGCGCGTTGATTTGAATGTACGTGCACGGCAAGCCATGTTCGGCCAAGGCGCGGATGAGCTTTTTGCCTTCGAAATGCGGCCGCGAGTCCACGACCAGCACGCGAAATTGAATCTTTTGATCAAAAGCCTGCTTGAGCAGCACTTCGATGATGTCGGCGCGCGCATACGTCAAGATCACGTCGCCGTCCACGATCTTGGAGCATGCAAACTTGGACACGGCCGTCATCGCCATTACAATCCGATTCTACCAGTATATCGACCATGACTTATATATGTCTTCCCCAAGGATTCATCGATATGTATATATATAGATATATCTACCTCAATATACTGGTCAATCTCGTCCAACACGAACGTCTTGGCGTCGTCGTCGCCCTTGGACGGATCCAACGTGGCAATCACATTGCGAACATACTGCAAACAAAAGAGACGTTATATCTCCCCCTTGGGCACCTAGATTCAAAGTCGGGTTTACACGAATCGCATTGCCCATGCCGATGCTATGCGGTCGGCAGTCGATGAGGAACTGGATGAGCGGACGCAGCGTCTTATCCAGGTCTCGGCGAAGGACCTTGTCCGGCGGCGTGTGGTAGTCCTTGATCACTTGCTGGAACGCCGTGAGCATGGCCACACACCGCGCGTTGCCGCCCACGAGTTTGCCTTCGGCATACTTTAATCCAAGCGATAGGATCGCCGGGTGGATTTCGGCCTACCAATATTTATATATATATATAAATATAAATATTTTCTTGGCTCGGTCAATCGAGCACAAACCGACCGCGCCGAGACATTGGATTCGCTAATCATATCCACTGACTCTTTTCGGTAGAAAAAACATATCGAATATGGATTATAGCCAATCAGCGACAAGTAATTTCTGATGGACCAATGGGAGCTATTGGGGTTGATTGACCTGGGCCCGGAATTCGTCCCGAATCTCCAATAAACTACTTCAACTACCGGTAAAATATAGATAGATATTATGCATTCGACATTATAACTACCGGTAAAATATAGATAGATATTATGCACTCGATTCGAAGGTGGAGTGGGTAGTCCAATTGAATAGCGGCATCCCCCAAACGACTAGCCAATGAAATCGTTTCAATCAGAAATTCTAACCAATGGTAGTTCACGGATGTTTGGCCCATTTGTCCCAGTCGAAGATTTCATATGCAATAGTTTATAGTATACATTGGATGGTATTAAATTGAGATTCCCAAGTTCATTTCACCAATCAACCAAATTTGGGTGAAAACGACAATATATAGGGCGACCCCTACGTACTTTAGAAAACCCGACGTTCAACGACAAGGAACTTTCGCGTTCGAATTGGGGCAAATGCGAAAATAGCGCGACCTGGTACATGGCAACGTGAGCAATCATCCAATCAACCAAAACCCCACGATGGCGGAGACGTCCTACTTGTTTCTGGGCTTGCGTGCGTTGGATGACAGAGCTCTTCGAGTACTTGGCAACTTTTTTAGGGTCGTCGTACTACGAGTGAAGTTATCATAGTGAGAGAGTTTGGAAGGTACTATTATACCTGCATGCGAGCAGTGGGTGGAGCCGGGGCCGCAGCGGCCTTCGGTGCGGTCTTGGCAGGCGCGCCGGCAGCTTTAGCCAGTCGTTGCGCTTCTTGCTGTGCGCGGCGCTCTTCCTTGGTCAGTTTAGGCTTCTTTTCAAACGTTTGGCTGGCGAGTTTTGCCTTCCGAGCCGCCTTGTCTACGCCAACCATCGTCGTCACGGTTGATGTGAATCATTGGCCTTCGTCACGTACCTTCCTCCGTCGACAGCGAAATCTTCTCCATGCCAGCCTATGCACAAGTGTAACCTAGCTGTTTAAGGGATATGTGCAATGTACCGCAAGGTCTGGCTTCAATTGGGCGACGGATGGTGACTTTTTTGCTTTGCTCTTGGCATCTTGTTTGTCCAGCATTTTCTCTACAACATTAGCACATCAACATAACACACCGCCTAATGAGACGGAAGAGCTGCATGGTGCAAGCTTCTCACACGCAGGCATGTACGTACCTAGCTCCTTGAAGTCGCTCGGGTCAGCCATGCTTTTTGATTGCTGCAAAGGCTGCAAATTCCAGTGGTGTGGTCTTGGCAGAAATGCTGGATACTTGATTGTGTATCCGGATATTGAGATATTTGAGCCCTTCAATACAAAGATCAAGTTTAACGTATTTTTTAGTTCGTCGATTGGTCAGTATACTAAACTCAAGTCAATCAACAGAAACGGCAAATGGCTGCTTCTGGCAATCTTTTCTGCAGTTTTGGGTCAAGTACGGCGGCAGTGTGGTCATGAACGCAAGCGAAGAAGAATGGCGAGAGATGCTGTACAACAGTGTCGAGTGTGAGCTGTGCAATGAGCCTTACGGGGAGGCCGAAGATCACACTCCCCGTCTCCTCAATTGCGGGCACACGTTTTGCCACGTACAGTCCTTGACATCATGTGATTATGCCCTTCACTTGAGAACTCACTCTAGTGTTGTCTTCTGTAGTCTTGTCTCAGTGGGTGGGCTAGCAGTGGTAGCAGCAGCAGTTCTGCTGAAAATGGCATCCAATGTCCAAGCTGTCGCCGCGAAACTGTAATTGCCCCCGAAGGACTGCCCAAGAATTTCGAAGTGCTTCGCATCCGCGACGAACTGGAGCAGTGGACGTCCGAGCGCCTGGCCGCGTTTCGTGTTCAAAGCGAGAAAGTGATCGAGGAAAAGGAGAAAGCAGCGCTTGAAGCGGAAAGAGCAGCTCAAATTGCCCAGCAGGAAGCGGAAAAGGCGGCAGAACATGCGCAAGCGTTGCAGCGACAGGTTGCCATCAGCACGAGGGAAAAGCAGGCGGCCATTTCGGCGTCGGAGGCGGCCCACGCTCGCGCCATCCAAGCGGTGGTTCGCGCGGAGGAACTTCAAAACGAGACGGAAGTCCTCAAGCGCCAAGTGGAATGGGATGCGGTGCAGCTACAACAAGTCAAGAAGGACGCGAGTAGCGCCGCCGCCATTGCTGCGGACTTGCAAACCAAAGCGGACGCGTTGCAAGAGCAGGTACGCCGCCACCACAAAGCTCGTGAATATGATAGTTTGCTGCAGGTCGATCGCGTCAAGTCGCAGCTGTCGCTGCATTCTGGCAAGCACGACCCTACTCGGATGGTTGTGCTGGTGTGCGAGCCCATCACGGTCGGGTCGTGGCTGCTGCCATATACTCGGTACACTGTGGTACGATATTCCACTATGTATTTCGTTCGCCGTGTCATTCTGACTGTAGATTTGCATTGCCAACGAACACGGTGAGATGGATTCGATGCGGGCGGCCAAGGAATGGGCGGTTTGCAAGCCGAGCCACCAGCTCCCGTGCCTCCAGTCGGCCCAGCTGGCGTCGGTCAAGGTGTACCGACGGTACAGCGACTTTGTCTGGCTGCACCAAGCCTTGTGCGATGCGTTTCCAGGGTTATTTGTGCCGTTTTTGCCAGAAAAGCATTTTTTCAAAAATAATGCCGACTTTGTCTCGGACCGCATGCGGTCGCTCCAGGTCCGTCCGATGAAAAAACGGCGAAAAAAACATTTTTTTGTCCAATATTGATGGGTTTTTTTGTTATTTAAAAGAAAATTGTCCAATATATTGTTTGATATTTTTTATATAGGCGTTTCTACGCGAAGTGTTGCGCAGTCCAGACTTGAGTCGCAGCGAAGCGACGAGGTCGTTCCTGCTCTTGTCGACGGAAGAGCTCGAGAAGTTCAAAGCCAAGACGGAAAAACCCGTCGCCGACGTTGCTGTTCCGCTGCCGTCGCTCTCCAGGAGATCGTCCTTGTCTTCGTCGTCGTCGTCGTGGTTGGCACCGGCGACCACGTCGTCGCAGTGGGCATGGGGCGCCATGTCCAAACTCACATCGAAACTGGCGACCAAAGCCGGCCTCCACACGGTGGACGACACGCCCGTCGACAGCGAGCAAGCGTGGATGCATCTCCGGCGGAAATCCTACCAGCAATTGTACGTGGTTTCATGCTTTTCGGACTGCAATTATATAATGTATTGTTTACAGGTGCGTGCTGTACCAATCAGCGTCAGACAAGGGCGGCGTGGTGCTCAAGTTGGAGCGAAAGCAGGGCCGCGACTGGAGTATCCTCGGTCAAGGCATCGACCACATGGCCCAGTTGGACGGCCGGCAGTCGGGCATGGCGGCGGAAATGATGCGGTTTGGGGCCGCCCTGCGCGGGATGCCCGACGTGGCCGAGCACGCCGTCCAAGAGACCCTTCGCATGCACGTGCTGCACTTGGGCGCGATCGAAGCCGCATTTGTGCGCGTGGCGGCCAAGGAGGCGCTGGTGGCGCAGCTACAAGAGGATGCGGCTGTGGGTCCAGAGCTGGACGCGAGTGCAAAACAAACGCTGGGGGACCGACTGCGGGACGAATCGACCCGGTTGGAGGCGCAGCGGGCCAGTGTGGCGAGCCAGTTGAAGCAGCTGGAACCGCACCGGTCGCAGTTTGTGGCCAAGAGTGTGGCCCAGAGTTGCGCCGATTTGTACGAGTTGTCGACCGAGGCGCGCCAAGCGTGGCAAGCGCTGCGGGATCGGTTGAGAAGTATCGAATGAACAATATATATTTATCTGGTGTTTTTTTTTTCTTGTTTGTACGCGGCGTATGATGGCGCGACCTGCTGCGCGTACGTCTTCATGGACGGCAAGTCGAAGCTCACGTTGCGATTGCCAAAGCACAGGTCGTGGTGGTTTGGGTGCGTGGGCGGGTTCTTGGTGGGATGTCGTCGAGTCTGTTGCTGCTTGGTCGTGGCATGCGACGACGTGCATGAGGACGTGGCCACGTCTGTGACGGCGTCGATGAACGACTGAACATCGCGCTCGACGTCTTCCACGAGCAGGATCAAGTCGTCCACGCGGCTCTTCTCGGCATGGAGCAAGCATTTTTGCAGCTACATGGAGATACATATCAAATCCAGTGCTAGAATGAAGATAGATGCGTTGGCAAACGAGTTTTTCGTACTTTGATGCACACGTGTTCGCCCATGGCTACGTAAAAATCGTGAGGAAGAGTCATAATGACGCTAGAAAGCGGACCTGTGATGGCGGCTGCCGTGACTCGATACGGCGCGAGGGATGGATGGTGCTGCGGCAGTGGTGGTTGTTGATGACTCGTAGCTTGGGCATGTAGCTGCTCTTCGCGCACTGTACACCTCAGCCATGCGATCTCAGCGATGTGGCCGATGGGCTGGAGTTGCCGCTGACACGCCTCGATCCGCTCCTTGTCATGACAAAGTCGTTAAAACAAATCATTTCGCATATTAACCTGCAGTTGGAACCGAGCTTCAAACGAATAGTAAGCCATGTCGTCCCCTTCTTGCGGTGCTTTCTCTGGAGAAGGCGGTTGGTCAATAGTGGGTGGTGGTGGCTCCACAGGTGAGAACGACGATATTAGCGCTGGTGATTGCGTAATCGGGGGGGCTTCAAGACTTGCGGTCTCCACTGACGTGATTGATGGTATCTTGGCCTTGGTTTTTCGGGGCTAAACGTACAACTATTAATGGGGAATAAACACACTACAAGTAGTATATATACCCCCCTACATGTACCTTTGAATTTCGGACTGCGGTAGCGGGGGTTGGTTTCACGGGCTCGGGCGTTTTGGGTTTGATCGTCGATTTGGCCTTGGAAAGCACGGGTGTCTTCTTGGATGGTTTTCGTTGGGAGAGGTACTCTTCTTTGTATGACACAAACACATGCTCGTGCAACTCTAGTGAGTTCATGCATTCGTTCCAAGTTATCTTCCTAGAGCCACAGCGCTGTTGGAGCTACCTGTGAGAAAGTCCACAAACGTCTGCACCGCTTCGCCTTTGGCCCATGTCTCGGCCAACTCGTAAATGGAAACGCACAGACGCGTCTTGTCCATTGAAAGAAGGCCCCCGCTGTCTCGCTTCCAATCCTCCTGTGTTAGATCAAAAGTTACCCCCCGAAAAAGTATTGATGCCTTAGAAGTGCGGGCTGTACAATGTTCGTACCTCAATGAGGTCGTCAATGTGCTGATCTAGCACTGCTTTCTCGCCGTAGATGCACGACGTGCCGTAAATCAGGCGCTTGTACAAGTTGACGTACTCGTCTACAGAAGTATTATGTCAAGGCCTGCCACGGAACCTTGGAGGTGTACTTCTCTCGAGGGTTCCGTTGCCATCCGAGTCCAGAAGCACGAGACAACTTGCCCACCACTTGTCCAAGATCTGCATCAGTGCCGGGTCTTTCATATTGGTTTCCATTTCATTGCCATCTGCTGCTTCTGCCACATTGAAGAGTCGCTACGGTGTTGATTCACCCGAGTTATTCACCGTACCTTCCGAGACCTCCGCCGCAGGATTCGTCGAGTCGCTGAGCCCAATCGTATGGATCAAGGAAAACATCGAGTTCTTTGTATGCGCTTTGCTCCCATCCTTCGGAGTAGTCTGTGTATGCGCCATGGACGGAAGAGTCAATAGTTCGTGGAAGGTGCAAGACCAAACCGTTTCATGTAACTGCTTACCTTGTCAAAACTGAAAAAATGACTCCCACTGCGGGGCTCGAACCCGCGACCACAGGATTAAAAGTCCTGCGCTCTACCAACTGAGCTAAACGGGAATCCATATTATGTCGAGGAATATTAAGAAATAAATGAAAATATTGAATGAAAAGCATTATCTAACAACTGTAAATGATTCTTTTATCCACTCATTTATTATTGACCTTCTTTTCCGCCTTGTGATTGGCTCGTTTTCACGTCGTTTTGGCGGAAAAATTGCGTTGTGCGGTGGTTCCCAGTTTGGTTTTGGTTTACGACAGAATGGAGCCTCCCGCCAAAAAGCCGCGCGTGCTTCGGACGCATGCAAGTACGTGGCCACGAACCCCGTTACCGCCGCTGAATGCTGCCGAGCATGACATCCGCTTTCAGTGGATTGACATTGGCATGTACGACGGAGAGCCGCTTGCCGTGAATCCATATTCGCGCACACAACCCATCCCTGGCCCGCGTACTGGTAGTTCGTCCATCATTCGATTGACGGGTGTGACCGAGGATGGGCACAGTATCATGGCTCACATTCATGGCTTTGTGCCGTACTTTTATGCGTCGTGTCCTGACGGGTTGAAGACTTCCGATTGCAACACCGTCCGCGAAGCATTGGACGCCGCCGTCAAGAAGAATTCGTCGGACGCGCCTGCGGTTCAGCTGGTTGAAATTGTCGAAGACAAGATGTCCTTGTACGGGTACCAATTCGACAAGAAAGTGCGCTTGATCAAGGTACGCTTCGCCGAGTCATGCATGCTCCATGACCCGTTGTTGATCGTCTCATGGTAGGTTTACTTGAGCTTGCCGAACTTTGTGCCAAAGCTTCGAACTGCCCTCGAAAGTGGCATCACCATTCCTGGCTTCGGCACGCGCAGCTACCAAACCTACGAGAGCAACGTGCCGTACATTTTGCGATTCATGATTGACCAAGAGATCCAAGGGTGCAACTGGGTCGAACTTCCCGCGGCAACCTACCGCTTCCGCACGCCCGACAAGCAAATATCGCTGTGCCAAATGGAGGTCGACATCGTGTACTTGAACATGGTGAGCCATGCGCCCGTGGGGGTGTGGGGCAAGCTGGCGCCGCTTCGCATTTTGAGCTTTGACATTGAATGCATGGGGCGCACTGGTCAATTCCCCGACGCAGACAAGGTATTATATATATATTCTTGATTGTTCCCATATTTATTCTCCGCGAGACGATATTATTATCGTTTTGAACTATCTCACGTGAATAGTATGATCTTTAACGCAATTTGGATTGGCATATATCACTGGAACATTCACATGGAAATATTATTGATATTTGGTACGAATATCCGAACCGCTCCCATTGGTCACTCTGAAAATGCTTGTCGGTGATTGGCTACATTATTTTCTCTTTCTGCGGCATCGGGAACTTAAACCTATGATATTTTTTTCGTGGTGAGATTTGGGAATCGGGTTTAATGAGAAAACTTGTACCACATTCCTAATATTTCACTATGACCGTTGATCATCTATGTGTTGTAGGACCCGGTGATTCAAATTGCAAACGTCGTGTGGGAGCAAGGCGCCGAGCACCCCGTGACGCGCAACGTGTTTGTGCTGGGCACGTGCAAGCCCATCGTGGGGGCGCATGTGATGGAGTTTGAGAGCGAAGGAGACATGCTGGAGGCGTGGGCGGCATTTGTGCGACAGGTGGACCCAGATATCCTCACGGGATATAACATTGACAACTTTGACGTGCCATACCTGATCAACCGAGGCAAAGCGCTCAAGCTGGCGCCGCACTACAATTGCTGGGGACGACTGAAAAACACGTACGTGTTCATATATATATATATATCATCGACCTTCAAATGTGCAACAATATATTGAAATTATGATTACATGTATTAATAATCATGATTTGTTTTCATGAATATATATATATATAATCGACCGTGCGCAACAATATATTGAAATTATGATTATATGCATGATTTATTTTCATGAATATATATATATATAAGCTGGCGTGGCATATTACCTACACGAACACTTTTATATATATATATATTGTGTGAATGTTGATTTATATATATGACATTCTCTAGGCCAAACCACATGGAGAAGAAGGCATTCCAGTCGGCGCAGTACGGCAAGAGCGACAACATGCGCACAACCATGCACGGCCGCACGTCGTTCGACATGCTTCCCATTATCCGGCGCAACCAGCAGCTGAGTTCGTACTCGCTCAACTCTGTCTGCGCGACGTTCCTGGGCCAGCAAAAGGAGGACGTCCCGCACGGAATCATCAGCGACCTCCAGCGCGGCACGGCCGACGACCGCCATCGCCTCGCCGTGTACTGCCTCAAGGACGCCGTGCTCCCGCTCACACTGCTGCAAAAGCTCAGCTACTTGGTCAATTACATTGAAATGGCGCGCGTGACAGGCGTCCCGTTGGACTTTCTCATCGACCGCGGCCAGCAGATCAAGGTGTACTCGATGTTGCTGCGCAAGTGCCGCGGCGCCGGCTTGGTGGTCCCCAACCTCCCCCGCGCCGGCGGCGGCGGCGACGACATGGGGTACGAAGGCGCGACCGTGATCGAGCCGGTCAAGGCGTACTACACGGTGCCGATCGCGACGTTGGATTTTGCGTCGCTGTACCCCAGTATCATGCAGGGGTACAATCTGTGCTACTCGACGCTCGTGGCGCCATCCGACATTGGCAAACTCCCAGAGAATGCGTACCAGACGTCTCCATCCGGCGACGTGTTTGTACGAGATACGACCAAGAAGGGCATCTTGCCGCTGATTTTGGAAGAACTGCTCAGTGCGCGCAAGCAAGCCAAGCGCGACATGGCGACGGCGCCGGACGCCATGACCAAGGCGGTCCAGAACGGGCGCCAACTCGCGTTGAAGATCAGCGCCAACTCGGTGTACGGATTCACGGGGGCCAACGTCGGGCAGCTGCCGTGCATCCCCATCGCGTCGTCTGTGACAGCGTACGGCCGCGACCTCCTATTGCGTACGCGCGAAGAGGTGGAGAAGGTGTTTACAGTTGCCAACGGGTACAAGCACAACGCCGAGGTGATCTACGGCGACACGGACTCGGTCATGGTCAAGTTTGGCGTCGACTCGGTAGCGGACGCGATGCCGTTGGCGGTGGAAGCCGCCAAGTTGGTTTCCGACATCTTTCCCCGCCCAATCAAACTCGAGTTTGAAAAAGTATACTTTCCGTACTTGCTCATGAACAAAAAGAGGTATTGTAGCCCAAACTTATATATATATATATATATATATAATGGTCGATTGTTTTGTATTGTAATTTGTATTTTTGTATGTACACGTTAGAAAGCCATTCATCATAATACTAGTATTTCAAGTGACGATGATTGCAAGGGTTTGATTGGCTACTTGATTCCTTTTCTGGCTTTTGATTGGTCTGTCGATTTGGTGCTGCCCCACTCCAAGTTGGACTCGACCTGACAATACCGACTATACATGCAATGTGATATATATATATATGTATTTACATGTACAAATCCTTCTATTACTGCAATATGATAGATATATCATGATTTGATTGTCTAGATATGCTGGTTTGCTGTGGACCAAACCCGAAAAGTACGATAAACTCGACACCAAGGGGCTGGAAACCGTGCGTCGTGACAACTGCCTGCTGGTCCGGCGGATGGTGGAGAGCTGTTTGAAGAAGATTCTCATCGAACGGAACGTCGACGCTGCGATAGCGTACACCAAGCACATCATTTCCGAGCTGCTGCAGAACAAGATTGACATTTCCCTGCTCGTCATCACCAAGGGATTGAGCAAATCCACAGAATCGGACGATTACAAGGTCAAGCAGGCGCATACGGAGCTCGCGGCGCGCATGAAGAAGCGCGACCCGGGCTCGGCGCCCGTCCTCGGCGAACGCATCGCATACGTGATTATCGACAAGGGGAAGAACGTGCCGCTGTACGACAAGGCCGAGGACCCGGTGTTCGCGCTGACCAACAACATCCCGATCGATTGCGATTACTACATGTCCAACCAGCTGCAAAACCCCATCGAGCGCATCTTCGAGCCCATCATCGGCCTCGCCAAGGTCAAAAGCGACTTGTTTGCAGGGGATCACACGCGCAAGCGCTCCAAGCCGGGGCTGGTGCAGAACAGCGGCGGCATGATGAACTTTGCCGTCAAGAAGCTCAAGTGTTTGGGCTGCAAGGCGCCGCTGAGTGGTGACCAGGCGCTGTGTGGGTCGTGCATCGAGCAAGAAGCAAACGTGTACGGCAAGCAGCTCAGCGTCGTCGTGACAGCGGAGCAGCAGTTTGCAAGACTGTGGACTCAGTGCCAGAATTGCCAGGGCAGTTTGCACCAAGACGTGCTGTGCTCGTCGCGCGACTGTCCAATCTTTTATAAGCGCATCAAAGTCCAAAAGGAACTGGGTGAAGCGCAGCTCGCCCTCGACCGCTTCAAGTACGAATGGTAAACTCGGCAGAATTATATATATATATATATACTGTATATTGTGCTTTATTTTTCCACCCACATGTGCCAATTTGTTTGGGGGATTGTTGATATTTCGACGACTTCGCCCAATCGAATCTCGCACTGAACCTCGCCGTGACATTTGATTGGTTAAATTGTTAGCCAAAGGTTGTACTGCCGTGTAGAATTGGGAAATTTGAAGGAAATTCACAATATATAAATTTATATATTTAAAACAGTTGCCGCTCGACGTGGGTTAAAATGTCAGTTTGGCAGGCTACCATGTCGGGGTGACTCGCCTTTGTGCGGTCGTGGATGAGCTCGACGACGTGGCGCCACTGGTCTTCGGTTAACGTGGCCGTCGATTGCTTCCACAGGGATGGAAACGCCGACGTGAAGAACGCGTCTTCCATTATGCCAATGCACACCATGAGCACCACATAGGCAAAGATCACAATGTAGCTGTACAAGTAGAGCTACTCCATAGTCCAAGGCAAACGTGAGCAACGAAGGCCGAAGTAGATATATTATGGGATTTCCAAATGACAGCATCATACCTGTCCGTGCCACGGCAGCGATACAAATGTATCCCGAATCTCGTCGCCATTCGCCAGCGCAAACAGCGTCGTGGCGGTGGCTGCCATGCCAGCAAACCTCGGCACCTAGTTCACATGCCATCGATAGTATGATACCACGTACGACTACTATTACTAGTAGTAGGATGACTATCCATAGAAAGTACACTACCGTGGCCCCAAACATAATCGTGCCAAACAGAACATAGCCGACAAACAACGGGCACACGCCGATGAGGAACTCGACGACTTGCGGCGCGCCGCGCTTGAGTGTCAGGCCCAAGATGTACGTCCGAGGGTTGAAGCTCAGGAAGCGCAGGAGGGATAGCCACTGGCCCATACTTGCCACGGCGTACGTCCAACTCAGCGGCTCCACGTACACGAGCACGGGCGCCTCGCTCCATGCCTACTGCCGCCGCCGTTGAAAATGTTTGTGTCGGCATAAGGATGCAAGGTAAATGGCATGGTGATGTACGTGGAGGAAGCATGCGATCGTGATGACATTCGTGACGACGACAAACGCTCCCGACAGGTTTTGAACCAACACCACTCGCCTACATATGTTGTCCACGGTGAGATTCTTACGCGGCAACATGACACGTTGAGCATACCAGCTTGGCGTGTCGTTAACGACGTTGCCAAGGAAAGCCCAAGTCTCGAGAATCTACACGATGAGACGAGGTTACTACTACTTGCGATATGGGATGACGTGCGACACGGGATGGCATGCGCACCAAGTAACCGCCAGAGAGAACGATGAGGCCGACATATCGCCAAATGTAGTCGGTCGGACTGCGCGCAGTCGTGCTAAGACGGCTGGGTGGAGTCGGAAGTTGACGGGTGACTGCCATGTGGAGCTGAATTTGGCCTTGGGTCGAGAAGTTGTACTTGAACTGGACCTTCCATCGCATGTAGTCGCGGTGAACGACCGCCTCATGCTCCAGAGTGCCCAAGGAAGGTTTATGCGACTGCACCTCCATCGCCAACGTCATGTGCTTTAGCGTGTCGAAGAATTCCCGCGTGACAGACGACGACGCACTTGGCCGCAGCCCTTCTGGCCAGGCCTGCTCGTTGCCCTTGTCCAGGATGTACGTTCGACTACTCTGTGTCATGACGCAGTTAGTACGCACTGCTTGATAACGCCACTCGCATGCTCACCTCATGATCGGGGTCGCTTGGACTGGAAAAGACCACTGTCAAATATGGCAGTGGAATTCCTGACTCATGATATGAGTACTGTATTCGGTGCCCATGATGATCATACATTCATGTATGGCTCTGAGAAGCGAGACTGCAACTCACCTGCAAATGGAGCTACATGCAGTTTTCCCAAGGCAACGTCTGGGAGACTGAAGTAGTTGGCAAGGACCAAGTGAACATGGTCGACGCCGCGGCGAATCGTAAACAGGTTGAGCGGCTGATCCTGGTCGTCGCCATTCAACAGACGCCACAACTCATTGTACAGGTTACGTGAATACGGCAGCAGATGGGAGTCAACGTCCACGGCATGGTAAGTCATGCCCACCACCAGGAGCGTATGGACGACCGCGCGAAAGATCCATGACATTTGCATCGTCGTCCCCAACGCCCAAAGAATTCAATCATGAACGACGTTGGATTGGTGTTTCAATGTTTATTTTGTCCAATCATTTGGCTTGCATTCAGATGGCTATCAGGCAACTTTCTATCTACTATTAATAGTAAGGGCACACAGAACCCTGCTTTGAACGCCTTCTCCACTCGTCAAGGTGTTCATGTGGCATATGCATGTTCCCTTCTACATCACGATAAAGCTCAGATGATGGTGCACATCACATGAGATCTTTGGGCTAGCCCAGATCCCAAAAATGGCTGGGCAGTTTCGGTCGAAGATCGTCCGTTACAAAATCAAACCTCGCGTTTGATTGGCTTCGAACTTTTGGCGCGTTGTATCATTGGTCCAAATATTTACAGACAAGATCTTTGACAAGCAAGTATGCTGGAGGGGTGCAACGTTCAGTTCCCAAAACGCCGTGGTTTGCTCAGCATGAAGACTACCTTGTTCGTCGGCGCATTTGCAGCTGCTGTCGTCGCATATGGGACACCGCCACCCCAAGCGTACTACAAGGCGCCTACTACCACGACAGCTCCTCCCCAGTACGGGTATGACGAGCCTACTCCTGACGACTACGAGCAACCCCCCGACGACTACGAGCAACCACCCGACGACTATGAGCAACCACCTGATGATTACGAGGATCCACCTGCAGACGACTACCACGTTGACGAAACGTATCCTCCTGACGAGTACGACGGCGAATATTACGACGAAGACACGACCCCCGAACCAGAGTACGTGGAGCCAGCGTACACGGAGCCCCCCGAGGACTACGAGCCTGCTACGTCATACCAAGACTACGACGGGTACCCGCCCGAGTCTTACTCGAGTGACTTTGCCGACGACTACAACCCCTCCGACAGCTACGTGACCGAAGTCCACCACGTCGAAGAGCCGTACCCGACCATCGTCCTCGACGACGAGCCGGCGCTGCGGTTGCCCCACTTGAGCCAGTACCACTGCTTCCTCAACGGAGCGCCGTGGACCAACTGCGGCGGCAAGCCACTGCGCGAATTCTTCTTGGACCAGTGTTTGACCTTGTTCTATCGGCTGTCTGCGTCCGTGGACGGATTGTGCGCCGGCCCCGCCAAGACCCGACCCCCGTCCACCACGACGGCCACCCCCACGACCACCACCACGACGGTGGCCCCCACGACCACGGCACCCGCCGACGATGGCTACGGCTACGCCAACTCGTACGGCCAATACGGCTACGCGAAGACCACGACCACCAAGGCGCCGACAACGCGACGACCGGCGTACACGCCTCGCCCGACCACCGCCGAGCCCACGGAGGAGCCATACGTGGCACCCGCAGCGGCCCCCACGTACTGCGACGCGTACTACGAGGAGCGCTGCCTCCAAACCAGCTACGTGTCGATCACGACCGCGACGGTGCAGTGTCTGACGGAAAACTCGATCCGCGTCCTGTTCATTGAAAAGTACGCGGCCGCCGCCGCCACCAACCCCGTGGAAGGTCCGATCTTGTACTTGAAGAAGCTGCACGAGTTCGTGTCGAACGTGATCGCGTGCAACCCCGACAAAGTGACCAACTACCCGACGATCTGGCGCCAGTTCACGAGCCAGCTGGGGGTCAAGTACTGGCCCACGGCGCCGTTCACGGTGGGCAAGAACAACCGCATCGACATCCCCCGCTGCACCAGTCGCGACGCGTCCGGCTGGGACACGTACACGATCAACGGCCGGTTTTACTGCCCTGCCCAAAACACGCTCATCGGGGACAACAGCCCGCCAGTCACCACCCCCAACGCGTGGACGTACCGATCCGACCACACGGACAAGTTCTACAGTTGGGAAGTGGCGAACCGCGCTGTTGGCACGGCCATTGGATCGTACACTGGCGTGCAGCCCCTGCTCAAGCAGTGCCAGGTGCTCGAGGGGGCCACCGAGGACGTGGGCCAGGAGTTGTCCAACCCAGACACCCTCCGCGGACTCATCGACAGCGTCCGGGTGTGGGACTCTGCGTCGCACTCGAACGTCCGGCCCCGCATCATCGCAGAGATCGTGGCGCAGTACCAAGGCACGCAGAAGCAGCCGATCCTCGAAGGCAACGGCATCTTGTACTTTTGCTCGTTCTACGCATGCCGCGCCAACAACCACGGCGACGTGTCGTCTTGCTTCCCCGAAGTGCGCAACTCGGACTGGGCGCTGCCCCACTACAAGGTGGACGTGTGGAACCAGCTCACGGACGACATCCAAGAGTGCCTGGACGAGGGCTGGATCGACGCCGACGACGTGAGCGAAGTGGCCAAGCGACTCACCCAGACGCTGACCACGCGCACGCACATCTGCCAGGCAGAGGAGGAACTCGTCGCGTTCTTCAAGACCATCCACGGCGCGTTCGACCCGACAGTGCAAGACGGCCACTGGTTGTTCCTGCGCCAGATCGCGAACGAGCGCGTGTACTCGCAGTGCGACTCGGTGGAGGACCTGTACGAAGCGCTGTTCGCCGTGCTGCGCAAGGTCAAGAACCGGTGCGTGTCGCGTATCGCCAACTACAAGCCCCCCACGACGACCACAACGACCCGCAAACCCCGCCCCACCAAGAACTATGGCGCCACCCCCACAACCACCAAGTCGTACGGGTACGCGGCAACCACGACCAAAAGTCCCACGTACGGCTACCGTTCGAATGCTTAGGGAGTAGTTGCACGATGTGGTTGAGGACTGACTGCCTGACAGCACCACAATGTAGCGAGGTGGCTGTTCGCAGCATGTTAGGAGGCATGAGGTGACAGGTGGTCTTATGAGCTTACAGTTAAGACTAACGTTGATGTTTTATTTCTTGTATGTTCGTTCGTACAGATTGCAGTGTGGTGTTAGATTTTTGTCGTGGCGGGTTGCGAGGGCGAGGGATTATGTGATGCCATTGCACGGGATGGTCCACCTCGACATTTATCCTTAGTCCATACCCGGGGGATTATATGGAGTGGTTTCGAGCGTTTCGAATGGTGAAAATAGATGATACTTCGTCATGGGCGCAGGTTCAATAGTGACTTGTTCCATGCCGTTTCAAAGCAGGTTTTCACGCGTCGACAATCAATGCTTCTGCTCTTGAACCGCGACGACGAGTCCTCCTCGTACACTGAATTGCCAATCACGAGCGGAGCCACCCCTAAACTCCCTCCACTAGCGTCACTTCAGCAAACCACGCGTCTAGGATGCCATCAAGTGCCGCTGCTGCGCCTGCAAAAACCTCAGTACGGACACGTCTACCACACGTCCCTCCAGCGCACGTTTAAAGTCGTGCTGGATGACCAGTTGCAAGTGGACTGGCGCGGCACGTTCATTTGCTTTGGCTACGACGAGGGCAGTGTGTTCGCCGCGTTGTGTGGCCGCCGCAAGGGGCGTTGGCGTCACGAAGAAGTGCGATACGCTGCATATTGGCTCGAGAGATTGCATGGAGGCGCCAGTCGTCAGTCCACCCGCGCCGCCCTAGCAGCTGCTTTGCACAGCGACGAAATGCGCGTGCTCAAGAAGCTGCACAATTGCCCCGTCTTAACCAGCATGGCAAAGTCGTCAAGCGGACAATCATCCGACTCGTACGAGTCGCTGCGTGTGGGGTTTTTGAAAGCGACACAGTTGGAGGCGTTGCTTGCGATTCGACCCCACCTGGGTTACTTGATAGCCATGGCGCCTTCCGTGCGATGATTGGTGTTTCTGCGTGTAACGTTATCAGTAGGAAGGGGGGAAGCTCCAAGCAATAGATTACCCTTTTTAGCACCACATGAACCAATGTTGGTGGTGGCACTATCAAACCGAGTTCAACTCAACGTCGACGCCATACAATATTATGGGCGATATTCGAAGTGCATGGGAGTGGATTTCACGCCAAGTACTTGTGCAGGACTGCATTGACCACGCCTTCCACGTTGCTTGTCCTGAACGCCCGTTTCACCGTAACCGATATATCTCATCCACTTGTGACTGATTTAGACATCCAAAAGTCTTTATAATAAGCGGGGGCCAATTATAGAAAGTTACACAAAAAACTATCACCCCAACCAAGCCACCAAGGCATACGGGTACCGCACACCTTATCCAAACCTTAAACTAGGCAATAGCCAATTCCATTTGAACCGCTAATGAGTAGCGACAACATCCCAACACTTGAGCACTTTCCTGCAATCGAGGCCGAATCTCATGTACGCGAATAAGGGACATATATCAATATTATGCAGTAACACTAAGCATTCGAACGGTAGCCGTACGTGGGACTTTTGGTCGTGGTTGCCGCGTACCCGTACGACTTGGTGGTTGTGGGGGTGGCGCCATAGTTCTTGGTGGGGCGGGGTTTGCGGGTCGTTGTGGTCGTCGTGGGGGGCTTGTAGTTGGCGATACGCGACACGCACCGGTTCTTGACCTTGCGCAGCACGGCGAACAGCGCTTCGTACAGGTCCTCCACCGAGTCGCACTGCGAGTACACGCGCTCGTTCGCGATCTGGCGCAGGAACAACCAGTGGCCGTCTTGCACTGTCGGGTCGAACGCGCCGTGGATGGTCTTGAAGAACGCGACGAGTTCCTCCTCTGCCTGGCAGATGTGCGTGCGCGTGGTCAGCGTCTGGGTGAGTCGCTTGGCCACTTCGCTCACGTCGTCGGCGTCGATCCAGCCCTCGTCCAGGCACTCTTGGATGTCGTCCGTGAGCTGGTTCCACACGTCCACCTTGTAGTGGGGCAGCGCCCAGTCCGAGTTGCGCACTTCGGGGAAGCAAGACGACACGTCGCCGTGGTTGTTGGCGCGGCATGCGTAGAACGAGCAAAAGTACAAGATGCCGTTGCCTTCGAGGATCGGCTGCTTCTGCGTGCCTTGGTACTGCGCCACGATCTCTGCGATGATGCGGGGCCGGACGTTCGAGTGCGACGCAGAGTCCCACACCCGGACGCTGTCGATGAGTCCGCGGAGGGTGTCTGGGTTGGACAACTCCTGGCCCACGTCCTCGGTGGCCCCCTCGAGCACCTGGCACTGCTTGAGCAGGGGCTGCACGCCAGTGTACGATCCAATGGCCGTGCCAACCGCGCGGTTCGCCACTTCCCAACTGTAGAACTTGTCCGTGTGGTCGGATCGGTACGTCCACGCGTTGGGGGTGGTGACTGGCGGGCTGTTGTCCCCGATGAGCGTGTTTTGGGCAGGGCAGTAAAACCGGCCGTTGATCGTGTACGTGTCCCAGCCGGACGCGTCGCGACTGGTGCAGCGGGGGATGTCGATGCGGTTGTTCTTGCCCACCGTGAACGGCGCCGTGGGCCAGTACTTGACCCCCAGCTGGCTCGTGAACTGGCGCCAGATCGTCGGGTAGTTGGTCACTTTGTCGGGGTTGCACGCGATCACGTTCGACACGAACTCGTGCAGCTTCTTCAAGTACAAGATCGGACCTTCCACGGGGTTGGTGGCGGCGGCGGCCGCGTACTTTTCAATGAACAGGACGCGGATCGAGTTTTCCGTCAGACACTGCACCGTCGCGGTCGTGATCGACACGTAGCTGGTTTGGAGGCAGCGCTCCTCGTAGTACGCGTCGCAGTACGTGGGGGCCGCTGCGGGTGCCACGTATGGCTCCTCCGTGGGCTCGGCGGTGGTCGGGCGAGGCGTGTACGCCGGTCGTCGCGTTGTCGGCGCCTTGGTGGTCGTGGTCTTCGCGTAGCCGTATTGGCCGTACGAGTTGGCGTAGCCGTAGCCATCGTCGGCGGGTGCCGTGGTCGTGGGGGCCACCGTCGTGGTGGTGGTCGTGGGGGTGGCCGTCGTGGTGGACGGGGGTCGGGTCTTGGCGGGGCCGGCGCACAATCCGTCCACGGACGCAGACAGCCGATAGAACAAGGTCAAACACTGGTCCAAGAAGAATTCGCGCAGTGGCTTGCCGCCGCAGTTGGTCCACGGCGCTCCGTTGAGGAAGCAGTGGTACTGGCTCAAGTGGGGCAGCCGCAGCGCCGGCTCGTCGTCGAGGACGATGGTCGGGTACGGCTCTTCGACGTGGTGGACTTCGGTCACGTAGCTGTCGGAGGGGTTGTAGTCGTCGGCAAAGTCACTCGAGTAAGACTCGGGCGGGTACCCGTCGTAGTCTTGGTATGACGTAGCAGGCTCGTAGTCCTCGGGGGGCTCCGTGTACGCTGGCTCCACGTACTCTGGTTCGGGGGTCGTGTCTTCGTCGTAATATTCGCCGTCGTACTCGTCAGGAGGATACGTTTCGTCAACGTGGTAGTCGTCTGCAGGTGGATCCTCGTAATCATCAGGTGGTTGCTCATAGTCACCCGGTCGTTGTGCGTGATCTTGATTCAGTTGTGGGGCAGTATATTTGTCATTTGAGTAGTAGCCGTGTTGTTCGATGGAGTTTAGCAATCTGGGAGAAGTGTAGCGTGGCGCGGGCGTTTTTGGTTTTGTGGTTGTGGGGCGGGGAGTTGGCCTGCGGGTTGTGGTTGTGGTGTATCTACGTGCAGTAGTCGTGGGGGGCTTCCTGGTCGTGGGTCGGGGTGTTGTAGTAGTGGGGTACCGACGTGCAGTAGTTTTTGGCGTTGTCTTAACATACGACGATGGCCCAGCAGTTGTGGAATGCGATGTGGATGGAGAAGGTGTGGTAGCCGCTGGGGTTGTGGTCGGTGGGCATGGTGTAGTCGTAGTGGAGTCAGGAGTAATCGTCGTCGGACAAATTGTAGTAGAGCAAGGCGTGGTACTGGTTGGATAAGGTCCAGTAGGTGCAACTGTGGTGGGCCCAGGAGTTGGACTTGTTGGACATGGTGTAGATGCAGTAGAAGGTTGAATAGTAGTCGGACAAGGGGTGATTCTAGTGGGCTCTGGAGTAGTTTTTGTAGGGCAAGGAGTAATTGTAGTCGGCTCTGGGGTAGTTGAGGTTGGTACTGGAGTAGTGGTCGTGGGAGCTGGAGTAGTTGTACTGGGGCAAGGTGTAGTTGTAGTGGGAGCTGCAGTAGTTGTAGTAGGGCAATGTGTGGTGGTAGTAGGAGCTGGTGTAGTAGTCGTAGGGCATGGTGTGGCGGTTGGAGGTGCATTGACTGTAGTAGTAGGACACGGTGTAGTCGGCCGTGTTGTGGTTGACGTTAGCCCATAGATTGGTGGGATGAAATCATAAGCCACAGTTTTCGTAGTTGGTTTTGCAGTGCTGGTACATGGCGCATTTGCTTCCCCACTCGTAGACACAATCAGCCACGCGATCAATACGACGATGGATTTCATGCCGAAACGCTTGTCGAATGGGAGGATTTCAATTGTAGGATTTCATGAAAATCCCTACAAATTCGGCTCCAATCACAGCGACCGTGAATTATTCGGACCCAATCAACACAAGCACAGCCGTTTCACTTTTGTTTGTCAGACTTGGAAGTAAGTGCACACTGAAGACTCCAGAGTAACGTAAGTGAACTGTCAGTATACTTTCCTCAAGCAACTCATCCGGTGCGACCAAATTTGCATTTCTACCAACGACAGCAACAGTTGAGTCGCACCAATGACGACTACTACTAGAGATTCCTGCTTGCAATCAAATACAAAAGCTAATATGTCTTATTCTTGTGTGCAAAGCATCCATGCTGTTTGATGCGGCTCCAGGAGAAAAAGGAAGGCCCTTGCAGAGATTCAACGAAACAGCAACATCACCGCCTTTGTTATGTGAAGTACGTTTCATATGCCCAGTCTGTCCCAACACAATGGTCGAGTACATACATACAGTAGTACTGTACACAACATCCTGCACCTACGACTGTACTGTAGCCATCGTGTCGAATAAAGTAGCGGTTACACCGGTTACATATTGATATGCAATTGAAATCTGGAAGCATCGACAGTGGAGACTCGTCGACAGCCAGCCAGCCAGCCAGGCAGGAAGAACGAACGAGCCAGTCATATTATTCGAAACTGCATCAAATCGTAATCGTTCTCAAGTCGAATCGTTAATAATTGCCATACTATACAAATATGTTGCGTCTTGGAATTGGTCGACGAATTACGCAAACGTTTTGCACACCGTTTCCATGACGGCGAACGTGATTCCCTGGCCTGGGGCCACGCGCGCCATGCGCGGCACGAGACCTCGGTACAGCGCGCCGACGCCTTCCTCCTTGGCGACTGTCCGGATGCACTGAACCATGCCCGTGTACTTGCCGACTTCGCCGACCTTGTTGGCTTGCGCCATGAGCCGCGTCTTAGCCACGTCCACGGGGGTGTTGAACACAGGACCCAGCATACCCGCCACCATGCCGGTGAACAGAGCCTGGTACGACGAGATCTTGTCGTCGCGACTGAGGCCCCACATAGCTTTCTTGAGCAAGTCGTACGATCCGAACAAGAAGCACTGGTTCAGCCCTTGCCGGGTCATGGTGGGCACGCAGCCCTTCCAAAGCGCCGCCGCGCCTTCTTCGCGGAAGATCGTCTGCGCGGCGTGGACAGGGCCGTGGTACTTCAAGTTGGTCGAGCCCTTTTGTTGTTGGAGGCGCGTCTTGACGACTTCGAACGGCGTCACGATGAAGATGGCTTCGGTGATGCCGGCACCCGCACCCGCGAGGAATCCCCGCACAGGAGTGACCTTGCCTTCTTTGTCGGCTAACAACCCCCGGTAGAACTCGTTGGTCGAGAAACGCAACGAGTACTTGATCACCAAGTGCAGCACGAACGGGGTCAAACCCTTGTACAAGGCAGACGCGCCTTCTTCGGTGACAATTTTGCGGGCCACTTGGATCGCGCCATCCTTGGTGCCAGACAGCTGGAGGCGCGTCTTGACCGTGTCCAAAGGTTGCAACGTGCACGCTTCGACGAAACCACCGGCCATACCGCCGAACGTCTTCAAGGTCTTGGACACCTTGCGCTCGTCAGGCTTGGCCGCCAGCGTCGACGTGAGGGACTTCGGGACAGAAGCTTCGATCGTAGCGGACGACATGTCCAAGAATTTTGTCTAATGAGGCGATGTCGACGGAGGCTTATCCCTCCCTCGTGACAAGCTGTTTTGTAGCCATTGAAAAGCCAAGGATTTGTAAACAGGCTTCGATATCCGGATAAACAGGGAGACTCAGATTCAGTATGGGGGAGTTCACATAATTTACCAAGTTATCAAACATACTTGAAGAATGTAACGCCTGGTATTATATTACGTCGCGTGGGTTTGGCGCCCTACGATTGGTAGAAACTGAGAAAGTGCCTGTGTCCAGCCAATCAAAAGCAATGTCCTTTCTTTGCGGTCGGGGATTGGCTATATTTCAAAATCTCGCCTGGCATTGGTTAGTTCGCGCCATTGGTGGCATCGACGTCGGCGACGTGGCCAGGGTTTGAACAAGGTTTTATTGCGTTAGACGACGTTTAAACGCCATTCTTGCCCATCACCATCGCCCCGATGCTACGTCGACAAGGGTGACTCACGTGACTATTCCTCCCCGTATCCGGATATCACGTGGTCAAGTACATGTGACAGACATGAGGGAATATCGATGGAGGTTTCAAACTCACAGTTGCAATAGTATGGCCTCTCTCACGTCGAGCAGCCCGGATACATGGCACTGCTATGCACCAAACTGACCACTTTCCCGCACATTGGGCCCTCTACGACTCCTCCGTCGGCGTACCATTCGATCACGCGATGACTAACACGGCTTGATAGCTGCCCCCTTGTCAAACGATGCACTCCTGCGATTTGGCACATGCATCAAGAGCTGTTTCGTGCACAACAAGAGTTGATCGAGTGCACGTTGTTGGCTGTTGAACCCGCAAGGTAGTCTGTATCGTATACTACAAGGGGAGCGGGGGGATTCATGTGGATTACTACTGTAGTAGAGTTCACCGAACAACAACGTGCTTCCAGCGAAGCCAACGGGTGCTTTGGAGGGCTACGAAGTTTCAATTCTCCAGAAATACGCCATGTCCATTGTGGTACTATCTTAGTTTGCCCTTGTGGTGGTATTTTTCTCTCGTATAGTTTGTATGGTACAAATCGACCTAATTATTACTTTTTGATTTAGGCAACACCTTGGTCGAGGCAATTGCGCTTGACTCTATAAGACCGTTGATAGCACAGACACAGCTCGATGTTGCCCCAATTGTATTGTCGTTCAAAGGATTAGTCTTTCAACGAAATGCAAGTGGGTGTGCCAACAGTACAGTAGTGTCCACGTCATTCCACCAGTCCAGTGCTCCAGTGCTTTCACAGTTGGAATGCAACTGTTGATCGAAGCTTGCTGTAGTCATACTTACATGAACCTTTCACAATGGGAGTAGCGCAGAGGTCTTACCAGTGTGCATCATGGTTATGGACGCCATCGCACAGGTGAACAGCTTGGTCAGTGCCGTGTCGCCGAAGTGCACCTTTTCACATGATTTATGATTTCGGATAAACGGGGTAATTATACGGATGTAGTTTCGAGCCAATGGAATGTGGCACTTGCATACCGTTCAAAATGTTCGTCTTGTGCCGCGTCGCCGACGTGATCCAAGTGGCGCCGGAGCTGTTCTCGTCCGACTACTCGAGCGTCCTCATCGAAGAGATCGACCGCAAGTACGCCAACAAAGTCGTTGCCGACGTCGGCCTGTGCATCACCCACTACGACTTCATTGAGATTGGAGACGCGTACATCCATCCGTCCGATGGGACATCCCACACCGACGGTACCCTTCGTGTCTTCACGGCCATTCCTTGACGAATCCATAACGTTGTGGTGCTACCTTCTCTAGTGATCTTCCGAATGGTCGTGTTTCGTCCGTTTATCGGGGAAATTCTCAAGGGCAAAATCATCAGCTGCACGGAAGAGCATATCCGAGGCAAGGATTGATCGATCGCTCTCCATGTCGCCGCTGTAATCTAACACCTAACCTGCATGTATAGTGTCCATGGACTTCATGCAAGACATCATCATCCCTTCCTACGCCATGCAAAACCCGTCGTTCTTGTACGACCGCCATCATATTCATGCGACTAGTTGATTGAACACCGTGCTTTGACATTAGTGACAAGACGGAAAGGTTATGGGAATGGAAATTTCCCGGTCGGGAAGGTATTTACTGCTATGCTGCTCTACCACCAATACCAACTTTTGTAGACGACCAGGACCCGTACTATATGTACCTGAACGAAGAAATCCGATTCCGCGTGACCAATATCAACTTTACGCGAGTGCTCAAGACAGCCAAAGGTCCGCAGGGCTCATTTCCATCTCCAGTCGCTTCATCCTTCCATTAGGCATGCAAGCGGTCACGGATGCGACCGACTCCAAACCCGACAAGCACGAGGCCCCGTCGCGGCGCCGGTCGTCTAGTGTCGACCTCTCCGACTCGGACCCCAAGCCTGCCGCGTTGCAGATCATTGTACGTTCTTTCGATTCCATATATATATATTATATATATATCGTTGGAACGTTCAATATTGCAACTATATATATATACATAGTTAACGATATATGTATGGTTGGAATATTGAACTTTCCAATGTTTTATATAAATGAGTTTTGGACATGGTCCATGGGTTTTTTTTTATTGAAATATACACGTTTATATATATATATACATATATTGATAGGTTTGGTGGATTGTAGGGAACAATCGACGAAGACGGCCTCGGGTTGTCCTCGTGGTGGGTCGAGACATAAGAAGTGCCGTCTACTGTATATATATATATATATTATATATATATACACCGGTTGAAACTCCTTGTTGTATTACACGACCAACTATTAACAACTACTACGCCTTCTTTCGAATCACCGCTTCTAAGATGGTCCGCATAAACCGTGTCAGCTCGGATCGTTGAAAGTTGAGTTCCTCCTACAAAGTATCACCAACACACTATCAGCCCACTGCGAATATTCTACCTGATATGAACTATTACTTATATATATATATATCAACTGGAATGGACGTACCAACAGGTACTCTGGGACCGTGGGCTCTGCCTGACGGTGGTAGTGGTCCACTTCCTCGGTCGCGGGCATGTACTCGAGCTCTTGGCGAGGGTTGGTGGGGATGCCGACGCGAAAACTAAACTGCTGCGCGTCCAGCGAGTCGATAGCGCGGCACGACACTTGGACCTTGTCGTCGCTGGCGCTGGTCAGGTCGATGTGCATGCTCGAGATGAGTTCGTACACGCCCAAGAGCTACAACAAGACCATGGGTACACAGGCTAAAACGTCGTCACAGGGCATGACGCGGCGTAATCACGCAAAAAAACGTCGTCGTATGCGTACCTTGTTTGCTTGAACGAGTTTGCCAGTCAAGTCGGCCACCGCACTTTCCAGCCGGTTGATCTCTGTGGAAGAAGTCGCATGAGCCGGGGGAACTTGTGTGGCGTGCTTTGCCGAGCGTTCGAGCTCTAGTTCCCGCTCCATGTTCTTGACGCGATTGCGCAACGAGTTGTTTTCTGCGTGCATGATGGCGTTCTCGTGCTTGAGCGTTCCCATCCTACGGTTGCCATCGTGGCCATTTCATGACCACATCAGCAGGAGGCACAACGTACGCGTCCGAGTCGTCGGCACCTCCAAGGACGTCGCCGCCGCCGCTGCGGGCCTTGATCCGGTCCCAGTGTTCGCGCAGTTTGTCGTACTTGTCGAGCTTCTTCGTCAAGTTGGCGACTTGCTGCCGCAGCTTTGTGTTGGCGTCGGCGTGCAGTGCCTTGGCCTCTTTGGCAATCCGGTTCGACTCGGCCAGCAATCGCTCCGGCTCGGTCTGGCGCACGTTTAGCAGCGCCAGGTAGTCCTTCTGCAGCATCTTGAACGCGACATCGCGGTCCTTTTCCCCGTCGTACTGGTTCAGCACCTTCTCCACGGACTGAACGAACGCGCCCACGAGCTTGTGCGTGTCCGCCTTTGCTTCGGACACATGAGAGGAAGAAGCTGCTTTGGCTTTGTGGGGCCTGCCCACGGCTTCACGTGGAGATGGCGACGTAGGGTGCTCCAAGTGCCGCCGCTTCGCTGGCTTTGCCTTGTCGTGGTCGCCACTGTTGTCCTGCTTTGCCGTGGCATCCGACGAGGAGGAGGCAGTTTGTTTCCGCTTCTTGCTCGACGGGTCAACGTCTTTGCTGGACTCGGACCGCTTCTTCTCATGGTCCTTTGAGTGCGGCCTCGCTCGCGACGAACTTGATTCGACATCGGACTGCTTTTCCTCGTCTTGGTCGTATTGTGATGCCTTAGCACTGCGCTCTGACGACGGAACTGCCGATTTATGCTGCTTTCTCGACACGACAAAGTCTTCTAACGACCGGGCGGCCGTGGCGTCGTGAACTCGCGTCGTCATTCTCAGTTGCAACTGGTGGAAGTTGATGGAAAAAATATTATTTATCAAAACCAATAAAATGATTTCGTGCTTGTATGCCGGGTTATTAAATACTTTGAAATTGAATTTGAAAGTCGGTTGCCGTTTGAATTACTTCGACGTCGGCGGCAAAAAGGCCAAATGAATTTCTTGATTGGCTGAATTCAAAATGCTTATTAGCCAATCAATCATTGTTGTCTAATTCTGAAATTCTGCACCTTGAAGCACTTGCGTTGGCGAAGGAATGGACGAAGGCGAAGCAATTCTCTTGGGCATCCCAGCAAACGACGTCCGCGTCGACGAAACGTGTCCATATACAGCCAAGCTAGGAGGCGTTCCAGTACGTCATGACTATTCTAGGTGAAGGTAGAGCGAGCGATCGTTGACGTGTTGACCACAGGCCTGGTATGATGCGTCCAAGGCCATCCCCAAGGCTGACTTGGTGTGCCCACAATGCTACAATCAGCTGTACTTGGTGGCCCAAGTAGGTCGTATCATGTCCTCTCGCGTCTTAACCTTTGGCAGGTGTATGCTCCTGTGACGACGCCACGTACGTTGTACATTTTCGGATGCAATTCCGCCAAATGCGTCCACGTACCCCAAAGGTAATGTGCACGAATCATATATGTAGAGTCCTTCTCACGCAAACTTGCAGCTGGAGGGTGTTTCGATTTCAAGTCGACGACAATGACCAACCCAAGCCCACTGCGGCGGTGGAAACGTCTACACGTCCACCAGTGGCGTCGATTGGTTGGGGTCGCGACGACTCAAACAGCGACGACGACGATGACGACGATGGATGGGGAAGTGTTCCAGGCTCGACGTGGGGGTCCACGCCCTCCGCCACCACAAGCGACATCGACTTGGAAGCATTGCTGAACGATCGCGACAATGCCATTCAATGCAGCAGCAGGAGCAGCCCCCAGCCCCCGCCAGCTCCGACCACCAAGCCAGACATCTCTGTTGTCGTCAGCAAGAATACGTCCATCGAAGACGAGTCGAGTTCCCATTTTGCGTCCATCTTTCTGCACGTGGACGACGAACCTGCCGTGAGTGGGACCGAGAGGTTCCAACATGAAACGCAACTGCTGAATGCGTACTTGGCGGACGAAGAGAAAGAGAACGCGTCGGAAGTGGCGAGACTGCGGACGATACTCAAGGCCAAACCATCCTCGTCCGACGGGCACCACGACACAACGAGCGGAGGCGACCACGCTGAGGCGTACGAACGCACGCCGCTGCGCGACAAGCTCTTTTTGCGCTTTCAAAAGCGACTCAAACGCAGTCCTAGCCAGTGTTTGCGGTACATTTCTACTTCCAAACTTCTGTCAAACACACTGGTCCTACATACTACCCTACTTTTGAGCTTTTAGCCAAAATATGTTGATATTTGTGACCTGATTCCCCAAATCCATCGTCGGTCCACGATGTTTTGATTATTGAATTTTGTATGGAACAACATTGGTCACACTATTTGAAATCCCACACTAATTCTAGAGTTGGAGTAGTTGCTAGAATGATTTCAGGCTTTTGATTGGTCGGTTGATTGTCTGACTCCAAATTCGAATCGACTTCATATTAACTCCGTTGCAGGTACAATTACGGCGGCGACCCGCTGTGGCCATCTCCGCCTCCAGCTAAACTCGACGTGCCAACGTGTGCGTGCGGTGATGCTCGGGTGTTTGAAATGCAGGTCCGTGTACATAAGACAATGTCTCACTCGCAGTCAATGTGGTGGTCACGGTGACTTGTTTTCATTATAGCTCATGCCAGCTACGAATTACTTTTTAAAAGTCGAAAATTACGTCAAGGCCACGACGACAGCGACCCCCGTGGATACTCTACCTGACACGACTACTACTACCCGCCGCCATCCATCGTCGAAAACGATCCTCGACGGAGGGATGGATTGGCAGACGGTGGCCATCTGGTCGTGTCCGTCGAGTTGTGCGGCAAGCCACGAAGAATTTGCCTACGTCATGCCACCCATCGTGGATTAACACGTATAAACCAACTAATATATATCGACGACGGCATCAATGTTGTCCAATAATATAAGTCAGTACATGCATTAAGTACTTTTACTCGATGGGATTGTTCTTGTTGTAGTTCGCGGTAGTAGTTGCTAGCAGCGCTCAAATATCTTGTACAAGTTGTTCAAGCAAGCGATGGGGGTGACGGCCGCCACGTCGTTCAAGGCGTACGGCGCCACGAACGACGACGTTTTGCATGCTGGAAGCAGCACATGCTCCACGAGGTGCCGGCCTCTGGTGGCGTCGTCAGGGTACACGCCATCGCTGTACCATCTGGCCAAGGCGGAGCATACGCCGTCAAAGCACTCGGCCTCGTCGGTCCAGTTGACGTCGTCGTACAGTCTTAATATGAACTCTGGCAACGCATGCAGCGACGGTTCGTGGCCCACGACGATTTGGGGGATCCGCGTCAAGTGGCCCTAGTACACGACTGGTGGGGAAGCTCATAGAGATGGATTACCTCGGCGTTGATATGCAAGCCAAAGTACTCGGCCAGCATCGGCCCCTTGTCCACCAACAAGGACGCGACGTCTGCTGCCTGCGCACGTCTGTCGTCGTCGCCACCGGTTGCTTCATCATGGAAGGATGAGGGGCCGTCTGCACCTGTCAACGCGCACAGCGCCAGCTCCGACACGACGAGGCGCCCGTGCAACGGGATCGTCGGGACCGAGCCAAATTGGCGCAGGAGGGTCTGGTACATGAGCATCTCGGTCACAACCAAATGGTTGACAAGGAACAGCTTGGTTTGATGTTGAATCACACTCGACAGGTCGTTCACAACGCCCACAAACGTATGCTCTCGAAAGACCTAGAGTACGTACAGTACCTCTGCTATTATAACGTGTTGGTCTTGACCTTAGAGGATTCGTACCTTGGTGAGACCGCGGTCAGCGGAGGACGTCACGCGACGCAGCAAAGTGACGACGCTGGTCAAGTTCTTTGGATCCAATTCTACGTTGAGATTTGAGTTTTGAGTACCAGTAGTACAGGGTGGCGTGGGTAGTGAGTGGGGTTGATTTTAATCGAGTAGGTAGGTCCACACATCTGATCGATGTACGTACCTTCGTCGTTCGAGTCGAGGTCGACGCCTTCCATCGGATCTACGTCGAGGGCGATATCGTCTTCGTTGTCGCCACCAGACTCTTGGGACTGCAGTAGCAGGTACTTGTCCATGGTGGTGGTGGTGTGATCTGTACGCACTAAGCGTTGCGGCGCCTACGTACGAACATGTGTACAGATATAGCACTTCGTTCAAGTCGTGATCCGACAGCGAGGTATACCTTGGTCGGTTGAGAAGCCTTGGCTTTGGACTTGGACAAATCCAGCTGCACCAACGTCGTCAGTGTTGTCCTTTGCTTCTTCTTTTGGGGTGTATCAGCATCGGCATCGTCCTCCTCGTCGTCGTCGTCGTCGTCCTTGTCGCTCAATGATGTCACCGCTGTCTTTTCACGGGCACTCAAGTGACTGGCCATGATGGCAGCGATGGGCTGCACTGTAAACGTCCGCGACTGGTTTCCGCCTTGCAGCAACGTGTTCAAGTGACTTGCGATGGCGTCTACGACCGCTTCCTCGTGCAAAAAGTGGACTTCGCGCTTGGTGGGATGCACATTCACGTCCACATGACTTGGGGGGATGGCCAGCGCCAGGTACACAAACGGGTGTGTGTGCTTGGGCAGGTAATGGGCATACGTGTACTCGCACGCGCGTCGCAGCGCCGGACACTCGACCAATCGGTTGTTGATAAACACGATAAATGTGCTCTTCTTGGTGCTAAATCAACGACATCAATACATGGGTGATAAACATATTTGTGGGAATGCATAGCAGCCACGATGCTGTACGAGAGGATATGGAGATATGGACATGTACTTGTAGTTGGCGTTGGTGACATAACCAGTGACGTTGACCGTGGCTTGTTGGGATGTGAGCGAGTACGCCACCAACTCGGCTGCCAAGGACGAGCCAAAGATGGACTTGATCACGTCCAACTGAGTGCTGCTGCTGCTGCTTATGTTGAGGTCGCACGTGGTCTCGCGGTGTTTTTTGCATACGAATGACGTGCCCGTGCCGCCGTAGTGGATGGCATACCGCTGCATTACGTCCAACACGCGATGGTATTGCTCCGAAAAGTTCTTCAGGGCTTGCTTTCTCGTGCTAAGGTTGTAAAACATGTCTTCGACCTGATACGTGTAATGTGATTAATGAACGAAGAAATGCGAGGTACGACGAGGGTACCAAGATTTGCGTGCCGGTCTTGCCAGCACACGGAATGGGGTCTTTCGATCCACCGGGCAATGTCGATACGAGCTCTCCATCGCGATAATGGGCTCTATGTGACAACGTACTGTGACACAGGCACACGTGGCATGAACATACCGATATGCACACGGTTGATCCTTTGTCTTGGAGGTGATGGTGACGTGGGCGACGTGGGACACGCTGGAAAGGGCTTCCCCGCGGAACCCATACGACGCAATCTCTTGCAAGTCCTCGTACTTGCGCAACTTGCTTGTCGTGAAGCGTTCGCACACAATGTCCAGGTCTTCTCGACGAATGCCGCTTCCGTCGTCGGTGATTTGAAGCATCTTCATCCCACCTTGTCCTGCCACGACTGTGATATGCTTCGCACCAGCATCGAGGCTATTCTCCAGTAGCTCCTTGAGGGCGCTGGCGGGACGGTGGACCACTTCACCCGCCGCGATCTTGTCCACGACGCACTGCTCGAGGCGCACAATCCTACCGGCCATTATGACTATTTCGACTTGGCGCGAATGTATTATCCGGTGTCGATATCCGGTATCCGGAATACAATTCTAATAATAGAAGTCCCCGCGCCACGATCTTTTGCCATGCGCGGCGAGGTCAAGGCAACAGGTGAATACACTGTCGAGGTGAGCGTCCATGATACTTAACGTTAGGACAATGGTCTTATGACGTGGCTTGCTAGTATGCCTTCCACGAGTACGGAGACCTCGGCATACAATTGGAGTTCGCTACGAACGGGGACGTGTTTGTTCGTAATGTGGAACCTGTCATGGGTATATACATTATTACCACACAACCAACAGTACAGCTCGCGTGGCATCCTCTAATACATTCGTGCGTTGATGGTACTAGGACTTGTCGAGAAGGCCAACCCCGACTTGCACCAAGGCGATGTCTTGGTATCGATTGTACGGAAGGATAGCGTTGTACCTTGTCATGTTCATTCTGTGTGCGATAGAACGATACATCCACGCTGGGCATGGCGTTTTCCGACGTCATGCAGCTCCTGCGCGATACAATCCGCAAACGCATAGAGACGTCGCTCACATTTGTTCCATTGGAAGATTCGTTTGAGACTGCGGACACGGCGGTGGCCAACTGGCGCCGTCGCGAGCTTAGTTGCCGAGACGACGGCGAGTTTGAAGTGTACTTTGCACCGTCGCAGCCGCTGGGGTTTCGTCTCACGGAGAGTTTCTTGATGACGCAGCCGCTGTGTCTGGTGTCCACCACGCGGAGCCAGCTCATGCCGTTGCTGCGATGCATCGTGACCAACGTGAACGACCACGACGTGCTGGGCGCGCCGAGCAACGACGTCATGCACTTACTGCATGATCCGAGCACATTTCCCAAACGCATTTGGTTCTGGAAGATGGCACCGGGTCACGACAAAGCGTACAGCGTTGTGACGGTCGCGACTCCTGCGCTATTGCTGGCGTCCATGACCTTGTCTCCCATCGACTTGATGTTTGAAGTGCCCGTGGTGCACTCGCTGCTGCCAGCCCCCAACGGCGGCGCCGTCGCTGGTTCGTCCACGTCACGGATTACGTACAAGCCCCCACCCCTTCACCACCCCGACAACGGCGTACGCAAGGACCAGTATTTAATGGCCGTGAATGGCGTTTCGACACTGAATGTCCCCCACGACGACAACACGACGACATTCGTATCGACCATCTCGATGCTCCATGGGGTACTGGAAGCGTCCGTCCCCCGGCGGTTGCGATTTCGAGACATGGATCTATACAAACGCGAATTCCAAGCGCAACGGCCACTGTCTCCGTGGAAACGCAGCGAACTTCATGAAAGCAAGCCCACGAGTCGTCGTCCAACAGCAGACTGTTTGGATACAAGCGACGATGACAGCGAGGTCACGGTCGAAGCAGTGACCACGTCGTTTTCGACGCTCGTGTCAAACAATGCTGCCGCGATGATGGGACAACTGGACGACTCAACGAACGAACGTGTGCGACAGAGTAAGCGCGGCATGCGACGTGTGGTGCTACCGCCGTCGACGTCCCCCCTCGGTCTGCAGCTCGAGACGGATTTCTCTTCCAAATACACTGTGTTTCACCGCTACGTTCGGTAAGACTCTAGAGGCGTTGTATATTATTTACCATCTATATATCCTTCTTGGAATATATATATATATATATATTTATATTGTACTTGTAGTACCAACACCGTCAAGTCCAACACGATATGCAAAGGCGATCGCGTATTGTTTGTGAATGGCGTTCCCGTACGAGATATACCCATTGAAAAGTTGGAGCTTCTTATGAAAGGCCACGTCGAACCACGGTAACGTTAGAATTCAACTTTATGTATATATTTATTTGTCCTCATATACATCATGCGCAGGAAAATTACAGTTGGACGAGTCCTTGACAAGCCAAAACGTGGGTGGTCGTGGAAGGCTCTGGTGACGTGGCGGCAGGACAAGACGCCGTCGCCGCAAATTCAGCACTGCAAACCCATGGTTTGAATAATATTTACATTTTTTGATATATCATATTTACATGTTTTGTATTGCTATGACTTTTAAGAGAAACAAATAATACACACGTGTTACGATGTCTTGTGTAAGGCTAACGTTTGCTGTTTGGCCAGTCGCAAGCCTTCGTGGTAGATTCGACTTACAATCGACGACGATTGCAGAATCGACACCTAATAAATATTACCTCCATGAGAATCCTTCTCAGCCATTCATTCATTCTATCCACGAGTCGACCATATATATATGTATATATATATATATGCAGAGATAAACGTCGACTACCTTGAAGATTTCAATGCTGGTCTTGATGGTGGCCACGACCTCGAGCTTTTTCGAACGCCCGTCCGAGTCGAGTCGTTCTTCCGACTCGGTTTCGTTAATCAACGACAAAAAGTCTAATTCAATACAGCATTCGTGATAAACACTATATATATATATATATCATGTCCCCACCTCGCTCAAACATGGACTTGATCTCAACGATCAGGTGTTTGTCCTTGAACGCTTTCCACGCCCGCTCGTCGTCCGCGGCGAGGGCCAGCCGCGTGCTCACGTCTTGCTTGGTTTTGGTCAGCGCTTCGCGGCGCTTGTAGTCGTTAAAGCTGCGATTGAACTGACTTCCCACGAGCGTCAGTGGCATGGCCGTGTAGCACGCGCCAAAGATCATGGCCAAAACAGCAATGAACTTGCCAGACATGTTGATGGGCACAATGTCGCCGTACCCGACCGACGTGATCCTACGTCGTGATGGTTGGATGTGGTCGTGCCACGCCATTCATTCGAGTTGTACGTACGTGACAATGATAAACCAGATGCCGGAAAACACGTCTTCGAATTGGGTGAGGTTGCCCTTGGAGTCGATCAAAATGCGCTTGTGGAACTTCATGTGTTTGGTCGCTTCGGGCATCTTTGTCAGCACTTTGCCGCCCACGACGCACGGCTCGCCCACAAAGCACTCGGTGCCCATTTCCAGCTGGTAAATCACAAACGCAAAGATGGTTGTGACCAGCGTCAGCATGAAATACTATCCACAAATCCACAAATACAATTATTCGTGTTATTCGTCGTATATATTACTAGTATATATATATTACTAGTATATATATATTATATATATTATATATATTATATATATTACTAGTATATATATATATTATATATATTACTAGTATATATATATATATATATATATATCATCAAGACATCGTACGGGAATCACCAATCGCTTGTACGTTTTCAATATAGCTTCCGACACGACGACCGTGGCGGGTATTTCCTACAGGACATATGCATAATGCACATAATGTGAAAAGCCATGTTATTGGAGTAATATTAATATATATATATACAAGCATATAACTCCATACCTTTTGAATCTGGAACCACCGAAAGATGCGCGCAAACCGGAGCGTGGACAGTATGTCGTTGGAGCTTGGCACCATTTCGTATGTGGGTATGATGCCCATCATGTACCGCTTGAACTCGAACACGACGAACGGAATGAACGCAAGGGCGTCGAGCCATTGCCACGGGTTCTTCCAGTTGAGATTGCGCACGCCCGTGGCACCCAAGTGCTGGAAGAACTCGACCACGGACGACGCAAAGAAGAGGTACTCGAGCAGCGGCCACGCATTGGACAGGTCAAGGTAGTAGAAGTGGTTGCGCTGGCACTCGCGGCGCTGGCACACGTCCAGCGGCAAGTCGGCTTGGTCGAGGTCGTACTTGGTTCGAAACGGCTTCACCAGGCCCAGCCCCGTGAGGTTGAAGTTGCCATTATCCCACAAACACCCGAGCGACGAATTATATAGCCCGCCAAAGTTGTTTAGCACGCCGTAGCAGTTGGGCGCCATGTCTTTGATGCCGTCGAGTTTGCCGCAGCTGAAGTCCAGGGGCTGCGTCGGGTCGACGGCGCTGAAGCAGCCAGGGTCGGCGGTTGCGTTGGCAGCCGACGGCAGTGCGCAGTACTCTTTCACCACCGCCTTGCACAGTTCGGTTTGCTCGCCGTAGAATTGCAGCTCGGGCATCGTCTGCAGCGTCAGCACGATGATGCTAAACACCATGATGACCCACCGGTACTGAATCCGCTGGGACGACGTCGTGTCCGGACGTGCGGCGGTCTTCCCATTCGGTTGACCTAAAAAAAATATTATGGGTAAAAAAACTATTTTATTTATTTTGTGATTAATGGGATATTTGAACCCACACTTTAACAATTAAATCTTTAAAAAATATAAAAATGTAAAAATAAAATATTTATATAAAATAAAACAATTTTTAAAAACTAATAATATAAAAATAAAAGGAAATATACCACAAAAATAAAGAAATCCAATTTATACTATTTTACTTTTGTCCTCCGTCGTCAAACTGCGTCGCAGGGAACTTTGGAACGACGACATGATGCGGTCCCGCAAACTCGAGCGCTTCAGCCCCTAGTAAACAACCAACATACCAAGGGGGTTAGGGTCCATTGAACACAAACATACGAGTAATCCGAGAGGGGTAGGGTCCATGGACACGAAACACATAAGAGGGGGGTTTACGTGGGAACTGTCGTCTTGGTGGACCATATCGTCGATCACGTGCACGAGTTCCTTGTACTTTTCATGACACTGTTTCATGTGCGCGTGCAAATCCTGTGCCACCTGGTTCACTTTGACGTTATCCGTTTCGGATTTCAAGTCTGCGGCCAGCGCCGACGCAATCAGCGCCATTTCCCCCGTGAGCGACGCCAGCCGCAAGTACGCGGCGTTCGGGATCATGTACTTGGTCAAGATCTCCGGGTTGTCGTCCATGACTGTGTCGTGCACCTTGGAGGCGTCGCGCCCCGCCGCCGCCGCCTGCATCGACTCCAAGCTCCGCTTGACGACTTTCTCCGTGTGGTCGCGCCACGCGCGGTCGAATTCCGTGCCGACAATCGCGAGCGGCATGGACAGAAACAACGTGCCCATGATCATGATCACGATGGCCGTGATCCGACCCAGAGCGTTGCCAGCTGATGGCACCACGTCGCCGTACCCCACGGTGGCCACCCTATTATGGTGGTCATGAATGATCACGTGGAAAGTGTGGGGTTCGTACGTGACGACGACGTAGTAGGCAGACGTGAGCAGGTCGGGGAACATGCACGCGTCCTTGTTGTAGCACGGATCGAAGAGGTACATCAAGCATGAAAACACGAGCACGATTTCAAGCAAGAAAATGAGCTACAAGAAGGGGCGGCATCCATCGTGAGCTAGCGTCTTACGACATAACATGTGTACCGCAATGGTGATGCCAGGCATGCTAGCGCGAATGGCCTGGAACAGAATGTATGTGCCCGAGTTGTTCTACCGGATCAGTGGACAGTCAGTGACGACGTACATCAATAAGGGTTGTTGCTTGCAACCACAGATGATGACCACGATGGTAGGTTTAAAATGGATGGATGGGATGAATCGTCGTCGTACCTTGGCCAAGCGAAAGATTCGAAGTAGACGCGCGAGTCGCATCACCACAAACGACGTGCCATCGCCAAAGATCGTGTCGACGTAAAACGGCACCAGCGCCAGCAGGTCAAACCAGTTGAAGATGTCGCGCGCGAACGGCAAGAGGCGGCGTTCGCGCAGCACGTCGGATTCTTTCCACAGGCTGGGCCAAATGATCAAGCGAATGACAAAGTCCAGAGAGAAGAGCACGGTGAAGACGCCGTCGATGATCTTGTACGTGTGATCGTCCGGGAGCGACGGGTAGTCAGGGTACAGACTGTCCAGGTTGGGACCGTCCAACGTGCGTAGGAAGAGCGACCCGCACGACACCAGCGCAGACAACGCCATCACGTGATGGAATATTTCGGCCCCTTTGGACGAATCCGGCACGGTGAAGAATTGAAACACCGACTCGAACCGATTCAATCGGGTCAAGTTTTGCGGCGTGTACATCTTCATGGACGTGTCCGTGAGCAGCCCTGCATTATGCAGCGCTTCAATGGAGAGGCCCTCAATGTACTTAGGCGAGATCGCCGAGATCACAGGCATGGAAGTCCCCCGCTACTCGCTGCTGCTTTCGCCTCAACAGAAAACAACTACGAGACGTCAAGGGGTTTCATCACGCCCAAAAGTCGTGAAACTGTTTTTCCTTTGCATACCGGATTATTTATCCGGATAATGAGAATGTATGTGACGACCAAAGATCGCAACCCCTCAACCACCACAATATATTGCCAGAAGCCGCCATGAACAATGGGTACTTCAAACCCCTGAGCATATCGGTGGCGGCGTTGACAATTGTACAAGGATTCGGAACGGCATTAGGTATGCAGCTGTGGCGGCCTATACCGACATCCTTCCCTTGGGTAACTGTGGATCATTGTAGAGTCTGCAACCAACAACACGTTATCGTCATGTAAGTCTGGTTTTGAGTAGCAATCGATGCTCATGAGAGTATGGTGGTAGTATTTCTCGGACTCAACCTCGTGCTTGTGGGCGTGTGGCTTCTCTTCCACGAGTTGCATCCTGCGTTGGCTCCATTTGACATGGCCAAGTGGCTGCCCTTCTTGCAAACCCATGTTGGCAAGTCGTTTGTGTTTCAATTCGTGGCATTTTTGTCCACCGGGTCGTACTTTGGCGACGTTTGGAACTCGTTTGCATTTTGGTGGCAGCTTGGCGTGGCTGGTGCGTACATGTACTGCCACGTCGCGTCGTCACATCGCGTTGACACGGAATCCAGTCATGACAGTCTCTTGCTCCATGACTACCAGAAACTCGATGTCCAAGCCATGTAAGTTAGCAGTAACACCCAACAACCTCCAACGACATGTACTTACTACTTGTCCAGTGACGTCATTGCTTTCTGCTTTCCCGTGGCTACATGGCGGTGCTACCATCGTCAGCATCACCTTTGGCAGATTACTCTTCCATCGCAACTCCAGTAACTTAGTACTGTACTACTAAGGCCGCACTCTGCATTAGGCCGAAAAGTCGATACATACTTATGGCCTGATTGCCTTGGTGTATCATTGCGCATTTATATGTGTCGTGATCGTAAGATACTTTCTGCGTTGTTTTGTACAACAAGATGACATAGAACGGCGGCAGATGCAAACGATTGCGCATTCACGTCCCTTGGCGACGACGAGCGGCGGCGGCGCATGTCTACATAGCATCCCATCGGCCGCTGATTCCTTGGGAATCTTAGGCCAGGCGCGTCCTCGTGCTTGATGCTGCCGAGTGCGTCGTCGGAGTTGCACCCCAAACAAGTCGCACGTGATTGGATCATTCGTACACGAACAGACCAATGGCATCGCTCAGTGGTAAGGACAAAGTTTAGCTGGCCAGCTGCCGCACTTTAGAGGGATAAAACCCATTTTTAATCGCAATGTGTGGCGCAACTGGCGGTTTAACGTATAACGTTTTAGTGGGGGGTTGAAGTTTCGCATGTGACACACATTCATATGGAGGGAGGAAAGGTCCATGGCAAATCAACTCGAGTATCGATCGATGTGGATCTGACGACGTGGCCCCACAATCCAAAACTCAATAGATCAGTCACATCACACACATCACGATGGCGGCAGCTCCCCTGAAACTCGCCTACCAAGGCGTCCCTGGCGCATACTCTGAGAAAGCGGTGCACCAACTTCTCGGTGCCAACGCGGCCACGACCACCGGCCACGCCACGTTCGAGAGCGCCGTCGCGTCCGTCCGCAGCGGTGCCGCCGACTACGCGCTAGTCCCTATCGAAAACACCCTCGGTGGCACCATCCACGTCAACTACGACCTGATTTTGCGCTACAAGCTTCACATTGTCGCGGAAACTCATCTGCGTGTCAACCACCACTTGCTCGGGCTGCCGGGCTCGTCGAAAGCGGCGATTAAGACCGTCATCTCGCACCCGCAAGCGTTGGCCCAATGCGATCAATACATCCGCAACCTCGGCGCCGTCGCGCGGGACGAAGAAGACACGGCCGGGTCCGCCAAGCTCCTCGCGGCGCACCCCGACTGGACCACCACCGCCGCGATCGCGAGCGACCTGGCTGCGTCTCTGTACGGCCTCGTCGTCCTCGACAGCAGCATCGAAGACGAATCCAACAACTACACGCGCTTCTTGCTCTTGTCCGCGTCGCCTGCGTCCGTCACGGGCACTTCCACCGTCAAGGCCACCATTGCGTTCGCCTCCGCCGGCGGCGCGTCGTCCTTGCCCCGCGCTCTCGCCACGTTCTCGGCGGTTCAATTGACCAAGCTTGAATCCCGTCCGTTTGGCCCCGTCGCCAACCAATCGTTGAACGCCGGTGTGTCGGGCGACAAGTACAAGTATGTGTTTTACGCTGACGTCACGGGCACTTCGGCCGCCATTCTGTCGGCGGTGGCGGCGTTGAAGGCACTGGAAGCCACGGACGCCCTCGTGCTGGGTACGTACCCGGTGGACGGCGCGCTAGCCGACTCGATCCACGTGCCAACGCCGCCTTCGCCCCCCGCCAAGGGCCTCAACCCCCTCCTCAACAAGCTCGCGCCGTCCAAGACCAATCAGATCCACGGCCTCACCAAGCAGCTGGAAGCCCAAGGCCAGACGGTGTACTCGCTGTGCGTCGGTGAGCCCGACTTCAACCCCCACGCGGCGATTATCACCAAGGCCCAGCAAGCGCTCGCCGACGGCTTCGTCAAGTACACGGAAGTTCCTGGCATGATTGCGCTGCGTCGCGGCATCGCGCGCTACTTGGAGCGCGCCAAGGGCGTCAAGTACGACGCCGCGTCCGAGATCCTCGTGTCCAGCGGCGCCAAGCAGAGCGTGTTCCAGGCGCTGCTAGTGTCCTGCACACCCGGCGACAAGGTGCTCATTCCTGCGCCGTATTGGGTCAGCTACCCCGACATGGCCAAGCTGGCCGGCGCCGTGCCCGTGACCCTCCCCACGACGCTGGCCAACTCGTACCTGATTGAACCGGCGGTGCTGCGCGCGTCGCTGGTCGCCAACCCCACGACCCGCGTGCTCATCCTGTGCAACCCCAGCAACCCCGCGGGCGTCCTCCACGGCCCCGACCTGCTCGCAGAGATCGCCCTCGTGCTCCAAGACTTCCCCAACGTGCTCGTCCTAGCCGACGAAATCTACGAGCAGCTCGTGTTCCAAGACGACGGCACGCCCACACGCCGCCACGTCAGCGTCGCGTCGCTGCCCAACATGCGCCATCGTACACTCATCATCAACGGATTCTCTAAGAGCCACGCCATGACCGGATTGCGCATCGGGTACATGGCCGCGCCCAAGGAATTCACGGCCGCCGCTTCCAAGATTCAGAGCCAAATCACGTCGTGCCCAAGCTCGATCGGTCAAGTGGCGGCGATCGCCGCGCTGGAGCTCGAAGAAGCGTCACCGACGCCGTTGATTGCCGGCACCCTGGCCAACATGGACGAGAAGCGCAAGTACGTGTGCGGCCGCCTGAATGCGATGGCGCATGTGCAGTACGCGTACCCCACGGGCGCGTTCTACGTGTTCATTGAGCTTCCGCACTACATTGGCACGGGCTTCAAAACCCCCGCCGGCGTTGCCATCGACACGGATGAGGCGTTCACGACCTACTTGCTCGGGTCGTTCCATACTGCGATCGTGCCCGGGTCCGCGTTTGGCATTGAAAAGGCCGTGCGACTGTCGTATGCGACATCGTTGGAGATCTTGGGCCATTCCCTTGACGCGTTCGAAAACAGCTTGAAGTCGCTCGTGCGCTAAGTTAATAAGAAGCTCACTACATCAATCATATAGTACGTAGTACATAGTATTTGTACGTATGTAGTACAGCCACAATTACGAGAATCACAACCGAATCGTCGGAATTATATAATCATCAATCCAAGGTACATAGTAGCAATGCCAACTACCGGTAACGTTACTACATACTTCGAGGTAGTATGTATGTAGTCGTAACTAGCAACCACGTGAAAGGGCAGTGTGAGCTTGCTGTGGAGCATGAACAGTGTAACAACCTTCACATGTAACCCCCCGGGGGCCTAACGTACATATACACACACCAACATAACCCATTAGTATTGTTCGTGTACTAGTACGTTCGTTGCAAAGTGGTGTCTAGAGTGTGTGACACTGTCTGACGACAATAGTAATCTGTGAAATAACGTGTGAACAAGCTGCTTGGCGATGTGTTCATAATAATGTTAATGGGAACATGCCGTCAAGCAGCACAAGGCGCAGTAGTACAAGGGAAGCACGAGGTTGTCGATTTGACACGTCACGGCTTCGAGCGTGGCAGTGGCGACGGTCGCGCCAAGCCATTGCACAGCCTACCAGTGCAAAAAAGCCAACAACCTTGCGAATGAACAAAGATCCATTCGTTTCATCAACAAGGGGTGTCGTACATAATATAATACATACCGGGGCGTAGCGGCCGTGGGCGAGCACGTCCCAGTGGTACGAATGACACACGACCGACACGACGCACATGGACACAACCATCGCCGCACTGCCTTCGAGCGATTTGTGGCCCACGACTTTAGTAGCGCCGTAGGATGACCCGACGGCGGCCCCCTACAGTGGTGTGCTCACTTGAATAATTGCTGCAATCTAACTCCAGGTACCATGGCATCTCCGATTCCAAGAGCTAAGACCCCCGCGTTGGCAATCAGAGCCGTCGAGCCAGCACGCTGATGATGACGATGCTCCTCGAGATTCGTGGAAGTGGACGAAGTGGGGAAGAGGATCCATAGGGGCAACGCACAACCGACCAACAAGTACGTGTGACTCAAGACCACCCGGCCTTGGTCGCGGTGGTCCAAGAAATCGCGCATGTAGAGCGCGATGGAGCGACCAAAGGGCGGCACGGCCATCGCACGGACACATTCGAGCACGATAAACACCCCCACGGCAACCCCGTAGCTCAGGCGAAGCATGTCCACCTATAGTTGAAAGCTCAAGGACGTGCCCGGCAAGTTGTAGAGTAAGAGTTGACCTACATCGACAAAACTGACGGGTAAAAACAGCAACACGACCATAACGTGGTACAGTTTGCGAGCCACGATTTGGCGCAGCTTGAAACGAGTGGCCACGATGGGGCAGCACGGCACGGCGACCGCGAGTACCCCGAGCCAGTATGCGGCGACCCCGACCTTGGACGGCACCAAGAGCGTGTCGACCACCCATTTCCATAGAGGCATGTGGAGGAGAAACGATGTCCACACGATAAACACGATCGCGACGATCACAAGTAGCCCAGCGAAGTGGGCGGTGGGGGCGGCAGGTAGCGTTGGCCGCACAATGCGAGGCGTGGACGTGCCGTAGGTGTGAAAGAGCGGTGTGCAGAGAAGGGGGAGTAGCAGCATCGTCAACACGAGGCCCACTTGAACGATAATCGCAATTCCATCACGTTGGGGAACGGGGTACGAAGATGGACGAAGCCACGAGCCCTACGACATGATATATCAATGATGTTTTTTAAGCTCGGACAAATAATATGACGTGGCAGTCGGAGAGAGTACCTGGTGCAATGTAAACAAGGCAGCGTCCAGCGTGAGAAACGTCATGCCTTGCGCGATCACCATGGCTTCGCCATATGTAAACGATCGCGACACCGCCGCCAGGCCATATTGCAACAGGACGTTGTACAAGTGAAGGGCAATATGGACATGTACGAGAAACATATCTACACGCAAGTGTCAACCACGTGGGAAAAGGATGTGGTGGTGCGTACTTGGTGGCACTTGAAGTGCGAGGCACAGCCCATGCAGCAGGATGCTTTCGACGATGCCGGAAGTGACGGACCAGGGCATCGTGGTTGAGACGCGCACAAGCGAAGACGTTCCGATAACCAACGACAACCACAAATGCGACAAGGTGTAGTCTACATTATCGGTCACTGATGACTGATCGAAGAATCGAGTGTGGCACGGATCATTTACCTGATTGCACGCTAGAAGTCAAGTCCAGCAGGAGGCGGCTGCCTAGGACGATAGGCACGATGGCGACACCTATCAGTATACCAGAGTCCGCTTCCTCTCTATGCCGTCGTATGGTCAAGCAACGGGGGGGTTGCTTGTACACGAATACCTGGCGTGTTGTCGGATAAAATGTGTTGATGTCGTCTCGACAAGTGTGACCAATGCCCCACCAACCACAAGCGCTGCCATGACGCCAACCGCGAGATACAATGACTGCAACATTGAAACACTGTGGAGCGTAGGCAGTTCATCCAGCAGCATGTACATCCACACGACAGGAATGCCCAAGAGACATGCTTCCGCCGCCGCGCGTCGCCACATTCTTGTGTTCACGAAACAGGCATGCAAGTCGTCGTATCCGGATTCTAAATCCGGATAACGACATGAAAACACAATAATTTTATGAAATCATATAGCTTGATTTTGTATATACTAGGAATAAAACGAGAATATAATATTTCATGCCTGTGCATTCACGTCATCCATTTTTCTAGGGCAGATTGACGACGACGGAGCAGCATGGTACTCGCGGAACTGGGAACGAGACTCCAAAATGCACTGAGCAAGCTCAACCGATCGTCGACGGTGGACGATGAGATGCTGAACACGATCCTCAAGGAAATCTGCGGGGCGTTGCTCGAGTCGGACGTGAACGTTCGGCTGGTGCAGCAACTGCGGGCCAAAGTAAAAAACGCGGTCGAAGAAGAAGAGGTGACAAGCGGCAACCGCCGCCGACTCATCCACAAGGCTGTCGTGGATTCGTTGGTGTCCATGTTAGAACCGGAGACGCCTTCGTACAAGTTGAAGAAGGGGCAGTCGAACGTGGTCATGTTTGTCGGGTTGCAAGGGAGCGGGAAGACGACGACGATCGCCAAGTACGCGCATTACTACCAGCGCAAGGGATGGAAGACGTGCATGGTGTGTGCCGATACGTTTCGTGCCGGCGCGTTCGACCAGCTCAAGCAGAACGCGACGAAGTTGCGCGTGCCGTTTTACGGGAGCTACACAGAGGCCGATCCAGTGCGCATCGCGCAAGAAGGTGTGGCGCAATTCCGCGCCGAGCATTACGAGCTCATCATCGTCGACACGAGTGGTCGCCACAAGCAAGAGTCGGACTTGTTTGCTGAAATGCAGGAAGTATACGACGCCGTCGCACCCGACGACGTCGTGTTCGTGATGGACTCGACGATCGGGCAAGCGGTGCACGACCAGGCGACGGCGTTCCGACACGCGATTCCCGTCGGCAGCGTCATCATCACCAAGTTGGACGGCCACGCCAAGGGCGGCGGGGCCATGAGCGCCGTGGCGGCCACGGACGCCGCGATCACATTTTACGGCACGGGCGAGCACTTCGCCGACTTTGAGTCGTTCAACGCGTCGTCGTTTGTGAGTCGGTTGCTGGGCATGGGGGACATGAAGGGGCTTCTGGAGGAGGTCAAGTCTGCCGGCATCTTGGACAACCAGGAGGAGATGGTCGCGAAGCTGCAAAAGGGCGTGTTCACACTGCGAGACATGTACAATCAGTTCCAAACCGTCATGAAGATGGGGCCGCTGTCGAAAGTGATGGGGATGATCCCGGGAATGGGCGCCGCGTTCGGCGACATGCTCAAGGGCGGCGGCGAAGAAGAAGGCGTCAAGCGCCTCAAGCGATTCATCTACATGATGGACAGCATGACCGCGGCCGAGCTGGACGACGTCGTGCCGCTCACGCCGTCGCGCAAGCTCCGCGTGGCCAAGGGGTCGGGGTGTTTGCCGGTGGAAGTGGAGTTTTTGCTCAAGTGCCACAAGCAGTTTGCGGGTGTGATCACGCGCATGGGCAAGAGCGGCATGTTGAAGGGCCCGGAAGCAGCCAAGCAGAGAAATCCCCACGGACCCAAGAACCAACTACCTGGCAAAGGAGGAGGACTCGACCCGCGTATGTTGGCGCAGATGGGGGGACCCCAAGGCATGATGGACATGATGAAGCAAATGGGCGGAGGCATGGACCCCAGCGCGTTGATGAAGATGATGGGCGGCGGGCTGCCTGGGATGCCCAAGTTTTAGAAGTGGGAACGGCAGACTGGGTTTAATAGCACGACTAGATTATCACTGTTTTGCATTAGAAAACGAGGAATTGGTCATTGTTCGACTACTGTGGTCAACATGGGCATGTACTGAAATTGGTGTAGTCGAATAGCTTCGTCAGCTTACTAACTTACTAGGCACTACGGAGTAGGTAGTACTACTTACTAGTAACTGTAAAATCTGAAGGGGCAGTGGTATCATTGCAATGAACACCACCACATCCTTTGATTGGATGAGTTATGAATATTGTATATGGTAGCGAGGGTTGCAGAGAAAGTTGCTATGCACCGAACGTACAATAAGTGGGAGCAACGCAATGCCGGCGGGACTGAGTCGAATCAGCGCATTGCGAGGCACTTTGACGGCCAATTCTGTCGTTTGAATAGGGCGAAATGAACTTGGCTTCGTTCAACGGGTTGTCGCTCATGTTGGCGGTGCTGAACAACTGGAGTACGCACCACTCCTTGATGTACAGCGGCGCCACTTCAGCTAGCAACACCAGCAACTACCCGGTAGACTACCATCAGTGCCATCCTCCTTTCACCACACATCCCTATCTACAGTTCCATTCTTCACACATTAGTATCATCCCATACGATTTCATTCATGTTATACCCGCACCACAGCAATTATATCAACATCAACATCGGCAACGCACTGGACAGGCTTTAGTGGCGAGTCGGTGGTCGGTGGTCGACGCATCACCGCTGGATGGGCGTCTCACAATCATGGAATGTCGCCCATTCGTCCGGATAAACCGACTTCGACGTCAAAGCCAGCAATACGGATAAGATGGATCCGGATATAACTTCCTATCAGCAAACCTGATGTATCGTTTAATAGTGATGGTCTTTTCACAGAACTGGTTCAAAATACTAGTAATGGCCATGCCAGGAGGATGGCTCTGCTACATTCTTCGTCCGCAAATAAAACTTCAGCCTTTGTAGTACGACCGTAGTGCTACTTGTGGGATCCCTGCTGGTGGATTCAAGTTCACTGATTTTATACCAACGTTATTGTACTCCCTCCGTTCCAAAATAATTGCGCGAGTTTCAGGAGGGTGTACATGACACCTCATTATATTTCAAAGGTAAATTGGAAACCTGGTATCGCCTGCCTGGATTCGAAATGCGTTGCTTTGATTGGATCATTACATCAAGCGTAGCCAGCGCTCTCTATTGGTGCGACGATGAGCGGGAAATCTCAAGAGTTGACGGCGCTACCCGCGTTCAAAATTGTGAATACAAATTTTCATATAAAACATGCAATGTATAACACCAACATTCCGGAAATGACACCTGAAAGGCGCAACCTCACCGACGACGAGCGCGAGGCCATCCTTCGGGAGGTCTTGCTTCGCAGCAACGGCAGCTACATCACCAGGCTGCCGAAAGGTTTCAGCCAGGAGCTGGCAGACAAGTACAAGTGCCACGTTTCCACTATTCGCCGGGTCCTTGCAGTTGCGAAGCAGCAGGGAATCGGTGGTGGCAACATGAAAGTAACTGTTGCCAGCAAGATGAAGGGCAGAGTGGGGAGGAAGAAGGCGTTCACTGCAGAGCAAGTAAAAGCAAAGCTCTTGCAAGTACCTCTTGCTCAACGCACCACGCTTCGATCCATTTCGGAACGCACAGGTGAATAACATACAGTGAATCCATGGTATCTCATCTCATTGTAGGAATAAGTTTGGGATCATTGCATCGATACCTTAAACTTGGCTTGTTTCGTTCACACTCCAACGCAATTAAACCACTCCTCACCGACGCAAACAAGTATGGTCGGATGAAGCATGCGGTCGAGTTCGTTGGCTCCACGTTAGAGCTGAACGACATGCTGCAGTTTGTTCACTTGGACGAGAAATGGTTTTATATTACAAAGGTGAGTCGTAAGTATTATCTCGTGCCTGGTGAGAAAGAGCCAAAACGCGAGTGCAAAAGCAAACAGTATATTACGAAAGTAATGTTCCTTTGCGCGGTGGCACGTCCACGCTACAACCACGCGACAGACAGCTGGTGGGATGGCAAGATCGGTATTTGGCCCTTTGTCGAGCCCGTGGCAGCGCAGCGTGATAGTGTGAACCGCAAAGCCGGCACCCTCGAAACAAAGTCAATCACCGTGACAAAGGACGTGTACCGTACCTTTTTGCTGGACAAGGTCTTGCCTGCAATCGTCGCCAAATGGCCGCGCGCCGATCACACCATCAAGTTGCAGCACGACAATGCTCGCGCACATGTCACGCCAGAGGACGCGAAACTCAAGGCGGCCCTGGACACGTACAAGGCAGTCGGCTGGTATATGTCGCTCGCCCCACAGCCGCCAAACTCACCCGACACGAACGTCCTGGACCTCGGCTTCTTTGCTGCCATCCAATCCCTACAGCACCGCAAGTCAGCACGTACAATTGACGAGCTCGTTGGTCACGTGGAGAGTGCATTCGTCGAGTACCCTTTGGCGCGTTTGAATCACACGTTCATGACGCTGCAGTCCTGCCTGGTGGAGACCTTGAAGCTGTTCGGCGACAATGCCTACAAGGTGCCACACATGTCCAAGGAGAAGGAAGAGCGCAAAGGAATGCTACCGCAAAACGTGTCGTGCCCGAGGGATGTCTTCGAAGCAGCCAAGGTCAGGTTGGATGGCGTGGCGTATGCTAAGCTGGACTGTGTCCTAGCAGCCGAACTGGAGGAGGCTCGTTGCATCGACGAGCTCGCGCAGGCACTCGAAACCATTGCGCTGGACGACGACGAGCCGGACGACATCATATCTGCCCTGTGTGACGCAGGCATCGATCCCATTAGTGTAGTAGAAGATGACGAGTAAGCACCTATGGGTATGTGTGTTGGTATTGTGGATGGTCGTTTTGCTCGTTAGGAGGGTTCCTGAGGTAAACCCCCCTCCTGAATCGAATGGCAATGTCAGAATTGGTCAAAGCCGTCATTTGATTGGTCCTGAGACACAGATTTTGCATGCTTTGATTGGACGATTGTATCGTTACACCTGTATAATTACATTCTGGATTATTTGATATTGGAGGGTTTGTATTTTTATTCGAGGAGGCGTACATCCATTTTCTGATTCGCGCAATTATTTTGGAACGGAGGGAGTATTCGTTTTCGTTCTGCAGAATTTTCCGAGTGCGAATGTATGTCGTTACCGTATACTTTTGTCGGCGATGTGATTCGAAGTTTGACACCAAAATAGTGTGACCATTGTTGCGCCAGCGCAAGTGGTCCCATCGTCGGCTCGTGTACGACGGACTCCCAACACTTGAATCATGTACGAATCCGATCATCACCTGCTGGACGACGAAGACCACCTGCAGCACGCATTGACCAAAGGCAATGTACGTACGCGCTGATGCAATCCCCAGTTATGGCCTTACGTCGCAATAGAAGCGAAATGGGGGGTTTGACCGACGCAAAGGCAAGGGGTCCGTGGCCAACCACTTGCTCAACTTCTCGCGCCCAGTGCGAAACAACGACACAACCTCGTTTGTGCGGAAAAAGAAAGGACCGCCACCCCGCACACGGGACGAATTCCTCCATGCCAAGTCCTCTTCCTCTCACATCGAGTCTTCTGTCTGATGGTGGTTGTAGCTTTCGCTTTGTGATTTCACCCCTTGCCGCCAACGAATCCCGTGCCCTCTACGACCCGGATGCGCTCACTGAATGTACGTTCTCTTCCATGGCTCGTCATCACTCATATGCTTCTAGGGGACAAGATCGAGCAAGTGATTGTTGCGCACGACGCTACGGTCGACGCCGACCATAGGTGTCCCATCTGCTTGGATACGTTGCGCGCACCAAAAATCACGCGCTGCGGCCATGCCTATTGGTACGACATCGGTTCCTCCTCCTCTACTGTCCCGTAGTCCTAAAGAAGATGTTGTAGCTGGCATTGCATTCTCACGTATTTGTCCTTGACGGAAAACTACTGGCGCCGCTGCCCCATGTGCTTTGACGCGGTAAAGAAGCACGACTTGCGCAGTGTGTTGATCGACCGCCACCGCACGATTCCATCGGTGGGCTCGTCGGCCACGTTCCGCTACGTCCATCGCGGCCGAGGCAGCTGGTTTCCGCATTTGCCAGCCCCACAAGCAGCGCCTTCATCTACCAAGAACCACCACCCTCAACAAAAGGGCGGTATTCCGTCTGTCCACGGCGCCAACGCCGTCTTCTCGCGGATATTGGAGTCGACGCCGTCGTACCTCGAGTCAATGATACAGAGCGAGACGGAGGACCTTGATGCGTTAGCCGCGGAAGCCAAAAGCAGCGGCGACGATCATGCGCTGCCAGTGATCCAGGAAGCGTTAGCGTATTGCGAGAAACGGCTGGCCAAACTGCGGGGCCCGTCGACAGCCCCCGACGAGCCAGTGCCGACGACGACGGCCAAGGCGACCAAGAAGACCTCAAGTCCGTCTGAACACGAAGAAGAAGAGGCGCCGTACAGCTTTTACCAGCTGGACAACGGCCATGCGGCGATCCTGCATCCGCTGTGTCTGCGCGCGTTGACGCGCGAATTCGGGTCGACCCATTCGTTCCCCCATACAATCACCGCCACCGTGCTGGAGATTGAGCACATGGTGGTCACCGACGACGTCCGCCGGCGATTTCGATACATGGCGCACTTGCCATCGCACTGCGATTTGTTTCTCGTTGAAGTCGACTTGTCGCCGGTTGTGTCGCCGGCAACGTACAGTCACTTTTACAGCGACATCAAAAAGAGAGCGCGGGGCCGCCAAGCCAAGCGGCACCCCCACCATGACAAGAAACCCCAGCCCCGCAGCGACAGCTTTGACATGTGCCTCATGCTGCAGCTCGCGCTGGACAACGACGACCACTACCCCCATCTTCAAGACACCGCCGCCTCAGACGACAAGACGTCGCGACGGCTTGATGATGAAGGAGCTACTGGTGACTATTCGTCCCCGTACGCGTCCTTTGCAAACGTCACGACCAACCAAGGGTACTACCCATCGTTCAACGCGGACGGGGATGACAGGCGGCCAGCAGCGGCCGCCGCCCCCGGCTGGCCAAACGTGAATGGGTCGACGGATGTGCCGTTTGATATTGACGAGCTCAAGAAGGAGAGCCAACAAGGGAAAAAGGCCAAGAAAGGCGTGTCCTTGTTTGCTACGTCGCAGCGTCGGTCGTACCGTTAAGCCACGAGAATAACTAATACAATGTGAATTGGAAATATCGACATATACATTATACATAATTAATATATGAGTATACGACAGTATGTCGGTTACATTTCATGGACTTGACAGTTTCACAAGACTGTTACTTGGAAGGTGGGTGGCATGTTAAAGGCCTGGGACGAAGGTGCGACGTCGATGGCAATGTGTGTGCTTGATTCACAAAGGAATGTACTGTAGCAACCAAGCATCAACGCAAGGCGCTGTTAGATGAGTTTGCAGGGAGGTACCGCGACGCGCACATGTTTGAAACGACAGTCGACTTGGATGAGGACTTGGGGTCGTCCGCTGGGTTGTACCTGTCGCGCATCGTGTCTTGGCTGCGCCTCAACTGCACCGACGGCGACGGGTTGACGCAGCACATCCACGCCGTGGCGGTCTTTCTCCGCGGCCATTACGTCCAAGAGTTTGTCGAGGTATGAGTGTGTACTTCAAACCCTCGCCGCGCTCTGGTTTCGACATGTACCGGTAGATGGAAGGAGTGCCCGTGCTTCTGTATGTGCTGTCATTTCCCACGCACGCGGTGACCGATGCCGACTGCGCGGCCGTGATTCACCTGCTGCAGACCCTGGGGCGGTGTGGTCGATCTTTCAAAGAGTACATTAGCCATTGCGGCGGCGAGCGAAGTGTCGTTCAGTGTTGCATCGCTCGAAGTACGACCTCGTCTCATGCTACCATGCCATTATGGACGTACACCAGGTCCCCGCGTGTCGTGCGACAGCGAGCTGTTGTTGACAAGTCACGCGATGCTGCTGGAGCAATGCAGTGGTAACCCCAACTCCACCACCGCCACGTTTGCAGCCCTACACTTGCTGCTCGACAGCAACCACGTCAGCTTGGTGCGCATGGCGTCTCAGGTACGTACGTCCACGAGTGCTTGCATAGCGTGCTCAGTATACCTACAATATTGGGATACATATATTGAGCAATACGCGTAGATTGTTTGCGAGCTCGTGTCCACCAAGTCTCCGCATTACGACGCCCGCGTGATCGAGCGCATCTGGGACCTCGTGCCCACTGCGATCACACTGTTGGGTAACGATAGCGTCAAAGTGCAGTATGACGCTCTTGAGCTCGTGCACATTTTGCTGCACGATTCGTCCAACCATGTACGTTACTTCCACTGACATAGTACTGTGGACCTCCATCCATTCATCTTATACCCAGCATGCCTTGTGCACCGAGCTACTACGATGGCTCCGCGACGCTGCAGTGAAACCGTACGGTGCCATAGCGTCGTCTGCTGTTGACACTAACGACCACATCCTCAGAGACCACAACCTCCCCAAGACGGCCGATGAGTTCTACGAAGTCGAGTGCTTCATGCATGCGAAATCGCACGTGGTGCGCATTTGCCACTGCCTCGACAGCATTCTCCTGCACTGCCCGCCGTTTGCCGCCACGATTGTATGACGTCACCTTGTCCAGAATCACCTCACTCTGCACCAGATTGGGCTCCACGGCGTGGACGCGCTCGTGTACGTCGTCTTGGCGTCCACCGAAGGCTCTGTCAAGTGGCAGGCGGCGTGCTTTACGCTGTTGCGTCTCTGTGTCACCCACGAGGTCCGTCCTCTAACGACGCCGTGATTCCTTCTTATGTTTTTCACAGGGTACTTATGGTGTGTTGGCGGAAACGTGTCAGCACTCGACGTCGTTTGTTCGAGACATCCTCTCGGACACCGCGCAGCTGACGACGACGAAAGACACGCACGAGATCGAGTTGGACACGTGCATGGAGATGCTCGTGGGGGATGCCGCGCACCAAAGTACCATTTGGAGGCATCTCTACAATCAAAAGTGGCCGCTCAGGCCCGTGGTGATGCTCGAACGAGATGACGAGTACGACGACCACACACTGGAAACCCTCGCGGCCCAAGTTGAAGCGACCATCACTCCTGTTCGCCAAGACGTACGTTCTTTCAAATCATCCTGACAAACATAGCTAGCTAGCACATGCACGATGCGATTGTAGTTTGCCTTCGAGGACGGACTGCTCGCAGACGAGACATCGCCGCCGCAGCATGGCGACCACTATTACATTCAAAAGCTGCACACACACTTTCAAAAGTACCGGCGCCCGGTGCAAGAGGCAGCGCACAATCACGCGTAACGACGATCATGAGATTTCTTATTCGGCATTGTTTTCGTCCGTGTACCGCCGCAAGTCCCGCAGCTGGGCCAAGATCATCTTGACGTTCGTGCGCGCCAACTCGGCGTCTTTCTCGACCCCGTACGTGCTGCGGCCATAACTGCGGTAATCCTGCACCAAATGCGCATGCTTGGCCAATTCTGTGTGGATGCCGCCAACAAGATGCAGGAATTCTTCGGATGTCTTTTGAAACTCGGCGTCGCGGCCTTCCGTCGTCACGTTCGCCAAATGCTGCATCGCAATGCCTGCCTTCTCCACAGCCAGCACCAGTTGCTACGTGGACATTAGACACCCGACAACTACACCATTCTGCATCTCCGTACGTCTTCTACTTGGTCCAAGGACTCGAGGATCGCGGCATTCCGCAAGGGTTGGTTCTCGAAGTGCACTCGGCCTTCCTCCATTCCGATGATTTCTCCCAACAATGAATGGAATTTCAGCAAAATAGTGTAATAAACTCACACTAAATGCTGGTGTAAATACTTTTATTTTCGATAACCTTCATAAATAGATAAATAATTGAATTTTTCTCGACATCCTTGAGCATCCAAGCGCATCCTTGCAGTGCCGGTCGTGTCATTTCGCCGATGAATTCAGAAGGATGAGCACCATCAGGTCCATGCGACGTGTGATACCCAAGGAGCGATGGATGTGTGATACCCGAGGAACAACGACGGACATGCGCCTTCTTACGAGTCGTCTCAGGACGGAACGTGACATGGAAACATGACGACGTGTGGTGTACTGTACATGTACATACATACACTTGAGTGATGACGTCGTTTATGCAGCTGCAAGCATGTCTAACACATGGCGGCGATCCTTAGTCAGACGACGAATCTCAAACGTACCCATGACAACTTCACGTTTGAAAAAGCAATGTAAATACGATCAAATTACAACAAGTAAACTCTACAAACAAACGGCATGCTATGCCATGACGGGCATGGGTCGTCGTCTGGACGCCATGGCGCTGCCAGCAGGGGCCCCCTTTTTCATATTGTCCAGTTCAGTATCGGTGTAGTACAAATCGCCCTTGTCTTCATCTTGTAATGCAGGAATTGTGCGTACCTTGACGCCGCCGTTGAAGGACACCCTGCGAGTTGGACTTGTCGAAGGGCTGTCGCCATGGTCCTTGGGGGAGTTTTCGGCAGATCGAAGGTCGGATGTGCTCTGGTTGGAATCGAGAGAGAATCGTCGCGGACGGGGTTCGACGCGCCGCACTGGTGGGTTCAGTTTATGGTCGAGGACGATGAACGCATGCAACCATCCCGCCCACTCGGCCTTGGAGTGGATGACGCCGAACAACCATCCCACTTCCTTCGTCTCGACTTTGACTCCCCACGGCTTGTCTTCCCACTTGGCGCCAGACAGGATCGTGTATCGCTTGACAAACTTGTTTTTCATCAAGTCCGCTTTCTCGTAGTACACAGTCAGCTCCTGGTTGTGCATGTGCCAGTAGCGGCACTTCCATATGTTAAGCGTCCACTTCTTTGTTTTTGTGTCGATGTAGGATTTGCATGCTGCGAGCTCGACACCGGGAACGAGCGGAACTTCCATGATCGGCCCTGCGCGCAAGATTCGGCAACTGTGCTTCTTGGTTTGTAAATGCAACGACAACATGGCAACGTTCACCTACCAGTCTGTTCTTTACGCGTCCGAATGGATTTTCAATTCATTTATTCGAACATTGAAGCCCACGCTCTTACTCTTCTTTTATCGAACCCAAGTCGTTTGAAATTAATAAATGAATGATGGCTGGTTTGTTCGATTGGCTGTAAATAACGTTTCGAATCATTCTGACGAACACATTTTGTTCTGTCAGTGCGAGAACAAAGAGAAAGTCTGGATATAGGTATACAAGATGCAATGCTAACTACTACATGCATCGATCGATGCATTTTCCAGGTTACGATTGTTGCGCTCGAAGTCACTGCAGAGGCAGCAGATTTGTATGTCCCACGGATTAAGCTGGACTCGGCGCTGTTGTTTCCTGTACTATCCACTTTTACAAGATAATCCTAACGTTACGAAACTATTAATACTACTCCGTACGTACCAGTAGTATTATAGTATTACTACTAGTACTACGTAGTAATAAATAACTGCAAGACTTCATCTTTGATACCAGTACTACTTACAGTACTATACGTATACTATTAATATATTAATAGTATTCCATTTTTGACGACTTGATTTCCGGTATATTTTGCCCAATGCACAGCTGATTCACGCCATGTGCGTTATGTTCGCCGAACATTCGATATACCTGTATTTCGTCCTTACCATGCAGTATATTTCGACTAATGTCCGGTGTATGTCACCTCCCAGGCAGTATAATTCACATGTTGTAGGACACCAGTTCAAACATATCGATACAATTCCCAATTCGGCGTTACGTTTGTGAAGGACTCTAGTTCACAGGAAAGACGTGTGCTTCTGACAATAGACATACTCTTTTCGTTAGGAATAGACTCTTCGATGAAAGACATGGCAGTTAGGAATAGATTCAGTTATTTCCAAAATTACTCCATGATTTCTCAAAACAAGTTCATCAATCAATCAGAAATTCGCATGCTGAATAATATAATACTCAAGTTCTATTTAGACTTGAAGTTTGTATGCAAATATCAAGTGTAAACTGCCACTAAAAAACTAACGGCGGGTGTTCACAGATGGAAAGAGAAAGGAGCCTCGGGCAGCCAGGGATGAACGCATCGAATCCGTTGCGAGACGTTCCGCACGACGGTGGACATAGCGGCGCTGGGTCGCGGCACGCTGAAACTTCTTCTACTCTGCAATGCGTGCGTAGCGCGCAAGGACCGAGCGATACTGGTGGTGGTCGTCTTCACGAAGCGGCATGAGACCGATGTGGAAGTTCGTCCATGCGGAGGTGAGTCGTTGAATACCATCGTATATCTTCTCTCCCCACGCAAACGTGCTGTAGGAGATCTTCCAAAGCAAGCAGACGCGACGGAAGAAGTTTTCGACGATCACGTGGTCGGCGGATACTGCAGCGTCGCGTTCGAGGTCATGGCGGTCAAGGGCACCATTCGCCGGTCGCTTCTTGGGGTGGATGGCGAGTACGGATGCTGCAAGACCAATGTACTCCTTGTCAACCAGTACGCCCCACAAGTTAGACTCATTTAGAACAGCTCACCATTGTCATTGACGGTCGTCTCCGTAGGTGTCTTCGTCAATTCGGCCACGTGTACGTCGAGCCGCGTGCGGAACATGGTAAGGTCCGACACAGAGCCAGGTTCAAGAGGACTCATGTCTACCAGTTGACCTTGTGGTGACACGGATGCCTTGATCTTGAGTCCGTAGAGTTTATGCTTGCCACTGAAGTAATGTCGCTGCTCACCAAATCGGCCCGATGGTCGGTGGGATGGTTGGAACTTGACATCGGCCGCGTACTTGGCGTAGGGGTAGAGATCGTACCGTTGTCGCGGAGGGACTCCATGGATGGCATGGTGACAAAATGGGCGTAGAGGATCGGAGAGATAACGTCGATAACACGCATTATCATCTTCTCAAGAGTTGGTGATTTGAGGTCAAAGTCGAGTGCATGATTTTGCCAGTTGGTGACGAACTCGTCGGCAGTGAAGTTGTAGCGTACGGAACCCCTCGACGCCGCTGTCCTCCATGACCTTATCAATCACCGAATTGCTGTAGGTCAGCGTGTCGTTCTCCTCGGCGACGACTTCGCCGTAGAGACTCTCGTCCAGGTATAGCTGGTCAGAGACACTTTGCACGTGCAAGCGCTCAAGCATCGAGTTGACGTTGAGTACCATCCTTGTGATTAATTCGATTGTGATGTATGTGTGAGTGGGGCTAACATGTAATGACGCGGAAAAAATTGGTGGTGTACACAGTACGAATGATTACATCTGACCAGTGTTTGACTGACTTCATCATCAATCGTCTTTCATAGGTACGACAGGGTATACAATCAAGGATGCTTCTATATCGAAATTGACTCGGATATTGCTCAAAATCAAATCACTGGTAAAAAACAAGGATGGGAAATAATTTTAATGAAAGTTTTTATGTACACTTGATCTTGAACTATACAAATGTCAAGTATAACATCGCAATTTATCAACGACGACCACCAGGTGACGCGAACGACGCACGAGCAGTGAAAGAAGCACGCAAAGAGTCCGTGGCCAAGCGTTCAGCGCGTCTTAGCACATAGCAGCGTTCGGTCCGGGCGCGTTGAGGCTTCTTCTCTTCAGCCATTCGGGCGTAACAAGCCAGAACAGAGCGGTAGTGGTGGTTGTCTTCAGCGCGAAGGGACATCAGTCCAACACGGAAGCGCGAAGGTAAGGCGCTGGATCCCATCGTAGAACTTGGAGTCCCACGCGTACGTACCATAGGAGATCTTCCACAGGAGACATACACGGCCAAAGAAGTTCTCGACGATGGCACGGTCAGACGACACCTTCGTGTTGCGATCCAGGTCTTGGCGATCCAGTGTACCATGCACCGATTCCTTTTTCGGGTGGACGGCTCGCACAGATTGCGCCAGCCCAACGTACCCCATGTCAACCAGAACAGCCCACATGTTCGGGTACGTCTCAGACGGTTCGCCGTTGTCGTTCATTGGCGCTGCTACAGGCTTCTTGATCAGGGCACGCACATGGACGTCAAGGCGGTTGCGGAACATCGTCAGATCGTGCACAGAGTCAGCCTGGGAGAACTCAAGTCGACGAGCAGACCATGGGGCGACACGGATGCCTCGATCTTCAGACCGTATAGCTTGTGCTTGCCGCTGAAGTAGTGCTTCTGCTCGCCGAAGCGGTCGACACGCTTTGAACGTTCAAGCGTTCCAGCATTGAAGTGACGTTGAGAACCATCCGTGTAGAATTGAATTGTGTGGTTTGACTCGGCAGCACTGAGCTCTTGCGCGCGAAAATATGGCGGCGGCCAATCAAATTCTGTCATTTTGCGACGTGGATATCCCTCTATAAGTGAATGTTTGACGCAGTCCAGACGTTTTTTATCATATTCGCTGCTAATTACGAATTTGCTCAGTCTATTTACGAGATGTCGATCGATCTATTATCGAAATAGTCTGACTATAAAGCCGACTTGCATATTTGAATAATAAGTGAGTCATTTTCAAAATACTGATATATACAACGTACCTGACTATTTGATCAGCAACGTACTATTTGAGCCGGACGCTTATTGAAGGAGTGGTTCGCCTATCGAACTATGTTGACATGCATCTTCTTTTTTAACCAATCAATTTTTTTTGTGATTTGAAGGCATGTGATTGGGTAGCTATAATATTTTCCCGCCGGCGCGATTCCTTTAAAAATTCTCGCCACAATCATTGACAAATTGATGACAGTGAACTCAACCCTTCGCGGCCCAAAGCGCGCCCACCCAGTGGCCATCAGGCTTGAGGCCATTGCACTGCTGGAGACTATGTCGGACTACAAGGTGTCGGCTCAACTGGGAATTCCTCGACAAACCATATGCTCCTGGGCAGACCAGCGAGACGATATCCTGGCGTACACCGGGAACAAAAAACGAATGAAACTCAGCCCTGGTGGCCGCTCCGAGTCCTTTCCTGACCCAACAGGACTCGTCGAGTTCATAGCCGAGATGCGTGCTCGTGAACGTGCATTGACCACGACTCATATTGTCAACTGGATTAATCGCTTCCAACCTGACTGGCTGCGACTGTACCTTGCCGATAAGGAGCCCGGCATGGCATACCAATGCCTCCTTCGTCTGCTCCAACTCTTCTGCAATCGTCATGGGTACTCTCGTCAACGCGCTGGCCACAAGAAGTCCCGTGCTGCACTGACCGAGGTCCGCGACGAGTTTGCGGAGGAGTTTCACCGCGCCTACAGCGCCTTCGATGCCGACGCTGTCTACAACGTGGATGAGACGGGTTTTCACTATGACATGCCACCGAGGTACATTTGGTCAATCAGGGGTGGCGATGCCAAAGTGTCATCGGGTGAGAAGCATTCACTTCGCATGACCGTGGCGCTTACCGTTCGTGCCGATGGGACGAAGATGCCTCTGCTGTTCGTCGTTCGGGGCCAATCCGGCGGTCATATCGCAACCAACGTATCCCGCTGGCCATGTCTACGCAGTACAACGCAAGGCGTGGATGGACAATGACGTGTGGCGACAGCACCTTCGTGACTTGCTACTGCCCTGTGTCGAAGCGCCGTCGGTCATCTTTGAGTCGCATGTATCCGACGAGTCCTATGACATTGTTCAAGACGAGCTGCGTAGTCTCCTCGTACCGATGCCTCCGAATGCGACATCTGTGTGTCAGCCGCTGGATGTCGGTGTGATGGCGCCGTTCAAGAGGCTCCTACGGGACGAGTGGTTGGCTGAGGAGATCATCGATGGCGACGAGTTTGATTCACCCTGTGCTGCGCAGAAACGTCTCGCAATGATCAAACGGGCAATTTCGGCGTGGGAGAAGGTCAGCGAAGACGTCATTCGCCAGAGCTTCGCCAAAGCGATTCCTCGCACTTGAGCACACTGCCGTAGCCACTCCTTGCTTTATATTTATTGTGGAATTAATATATAACTGGTTGGTTTGTATTTGAATTTTGTATGTAGTTTTTCTAATTTTAAATAAACGGGAAAAAGTTTGACACTGACCGGGGCTTGAACCCCGGCCCCCTTCCTCAATCGACTTGGTTGCCGTCGCACTAACCATTGCGCCACCGCGTCAAACGCTATCTTTAACGTAGGTACTTCGTATTGCTTGAATTAAATTACATCACTTTGCAAGAATTGATGTCCTGTGTAACCGAATGCCGATTTGGAACATAAGTACTCGGTATGGGCTCCCATTTTTCATAACCTGTCGAAATGTAAATAACGCATTCAATAATAACGAGAAAAATGGTCTTTATTGGCTAAAACAATTTTCGTAGTTCGAAGTTTGGCGGCCAATCATTTACCGTTATTTTCCGATTCCTCGAAGAAAACAGTAGGCGAACCACTCCTTCGTTGACTGTACTAATCATATTGGGAGTCATTTACCGATGAACTCAATCTATTTGCGATATACCGATCTATTCTCTAAATAGTCAGTCATTGCGATGGTTATTGGGATTTGATCAAGAACTCTACTATTTCGAATATTCACATCGTTTAGGGCCCGTCTGGATGGAGTGGAATATCATGTTTTATTGCAATATTTTGCAAAATTATTGCGTATTTGACAATACGTAGGATTTTCCTGTCTGGATGGTCAATACTGAGGAATTAATATTACGAAAGAATACGCGATAATGGCCCGAAAACGAGATAATTCAATATACGACTCGAAGTCGTATATTTTGACGTACTGTCACAACCCAAAGCGCCTTTCTCTGGAACTGATGGATCCCTCGACACTCGTGCGCGTCCTCGCAGTGTGGTTGCACCGCCGTCGCATGCAACGAGATGCGCGTATCAAGGCTTTGGCATACCACATCTTCGCCTACATCAACAAGTCGCCGAAGCGCATGTCCATTCTCAAGGGCACACTGTGGGTTGATGAAGTCCTCTCCGGGAACCCCAACAATTGCATGGAAACGTTTCGAATGCCACGAACAACGTTCGACAAGCTTGTGGTCCGCAACAGTTCGACACGGTGGACTTCGGCGAACGGTGAACGTGTCAAACCAAGAACAAGTCGCCATGCTGCTCTATTTTGCTGGGCACCATGCAACAAGCCGTGAAATGCAATGCCGATTTCAAAGGTCCGGAGAAACGATCACCAGGCACCTGCGATCCGTGATGGCCGCCATGCGACGAATGTGCCAGCTGTACATCAAGATGCCGTCAACAACAAGCCCCGTCCACCCAAACATTCTCCACAGCCGCAAGTTCTTCCCATTTTTCTCGAATTGCCGCATGGCCATGGACGGCACCCATATCCCAGTGGCTGTCCCATCGAGCATGGTTGCCCGATTCCAAAGTCGGAAGGGCGTCACAATGAACGTCTTGGCTGCCTGCGACTTCGACCTCAAGTTCACATTCGTTCTGGCTGGCTGGGAGGGGACCGCAGGAGACGGCAAGATGTTCGAAGCGGCCAAACGATTGGGAATTGAGGCAACCGGTGACCAATTCGACTTGATGGACGCTGGCTTCGCACTCACGAAGCATTGCCTCACTCCATATCGTGGGACGCGTTACCACTTGAAGGAGTATGGGCGGGGGTCACGTCGTCCACTGACCAAGGAAGAAATCTTCAACCTCCGGCACGGGCAGCTTCGGAATGTGATTGAAAGGATTTTTGGCATTCTGAAAAAGCGTTTTCCTGTGCTTGTGTATCCAGTTGAGTATGATTTTGCCTTCCAAGTGGATATGGTTTTGGTATTGTGTATGTTGCACAATTTCATTCGTATTCATGGGGACAATGACTACTTTGATGCTGCTCCGGACGAAGCTGCCGCCGACGATGAAGCTCAAAGAAACGACCGAGTTGAAGATGCTGTACCAGACGAGCCAGAAAGCAACGAAGCCAAGCTTTGGCGAGACTCAATTTGCTTCAGCGATTTGGAGCCAGTACCAAACAACACTGCGCAACCGCCGTCGACAGAGACAAATAAATTAGATAATGCACCAAATACCATTTGATTATTCATGAATGGCGTGCTTGCTCATCTTGATGCGAATGTGACGTCGCAACCAGATTTCTCGGGACTCACCCCGCATACGGACGAATTGAGTGGCCTTTGCTGGATCCTCGATGACTTCATATGCGAAGGACATCTCTTCCCCATCCAAAATGTCGTCGAAGTCGTCTTGCAAAGCATCTGTGGCGACTTCAACCGGGCATCTTTCTTTCGTCTTGCCGCCGGTGAGACCTTCAATCAGCAAGGCCACATCCGCCTTGCCTGACTGGCGCAGTT
>NW_009798264.1:820578-870255 GCF_000520075.1 Aphanomyces astaci | reverse complement strand
CCCATTTTTCTCGAATTGCCGTATGGCCATGGACGGCACCCATATCCCAGTGGCTGTCCCATCGAGCATGGTTGCCCGATTCCAAAGTCGGAAGGGCGTCACAATGAACGTCTTGGCTGCCTGCGACTTCGACCTCAAGTTCACATTCGTTCTGGCTGGCTGGGAGGGGACCGCAGGAGACGGCAAGATGTTCGAAGCGGCCAAGCGATTGGGAATTGAGGCAACCGGTGACCAATTCGACTTGATGGACGCTGGCTTCGTACTCTCGAAGCATTGCCTCACTCCATATCGTGGGATGCGTTACCACTTGAAGGAGTATGGGCGGGGGTCACGTCGTCCACTGACCAAGGAAGAAATCTTCAACCTCCGGCACGGGCAGCTTCGGAATGTGATTGAAAGGATTTTTGGCATTCTGAAAAAGCGTTTTCCTGTGCTTGTGTATCCAGTTGAGTATGATTTTGCCTTCCAAGTGGATATGGTTTTGGTATTGTGTATGTTGCACAATTTCATTCGTATTCATGGGGACAATGACTACTTTGATGCTGCTCCGGACGAAGCTGCCGCCGACGATGAAGCTCAAAGAAACGACCGAGTTGAAGATGCTCTACCAGACGAGCCAGAAAGCAACGAAGCCAAGCTTTGGCGAGACTCAATTTGCTTCAGCGATTTGGAGCCAGTACCAAACAACACTGCGCAACCGCCGTCGACAGAGACAAATAAATTAGATAATGCACCAAATACCATTTGATTATTCATGAATGGCGTGCTTGCTCATCTTGATGCGAATGTGACGTCGCAACCAGATTTCTCGGGACTCACCCCGCATACGGACGAATTGAGTGGCCTTTGCTGGATCCTCGATGACTTCATATGCGAAGGACATCTCTTCCCCATCCAAAATGTCGTCGAAGTCGTCTTGCAAAGCATCTGTGGCGACTTCAACCGGGCATCTTTCTTTCGTCTTGCCGCCGGTGAGACCTTCAATCAGCAAGGCCACATCCGCCTTGCCTGACTGGCGCAGTTCCTTCAGTTCCGAGATCATGGCAGCGCCGACAGATTTGCTTCCTTTCTTCACCGGCATGTCCCCAGCTGAGCTTCGTCTCTTCTTTTTCTTGGGCTGCTCATCTTCGCTCAGCTGATTCTCGTTGTCGTTGATGTCTTGAGAGTTCAAAGCAAAGGGCAAGCCTTGCGGTAAATCGTCGTCGTCTCCATTCAAATCAAATCCCTCGTTCCACGGCTCCGTTTGATCGCTGTCTTGAACAGAGGGTTGAGTGGGCGGTTCGATAGTTGATAAGGCAAACTCGCCAGTCGCAAGTGTTCCGTCGTAGAGCTCTTGGCAATGCTTGAATTGGGGGAACCGTTTCGTCTGCCAAAGGGCCCATTTCGATGGTTTGCCTAGGAGAAAGTGGGACCACGATCCCTCAAGGCAGATGAAGCGCGACGTGGTGGTCTCGAAGCTGACTCCAGATGTCTTGATGATCTGGACTGCTTGAGCGTACTGTTTCTTCATTTCTGCGTGGCGAGCCTTGAGCTGCTGCATGGAGTAGTTCACCTTGTGTTCACGGTTGAGCTTGACAAGCGCAGCCAACCAGGCTTCTCTCTTGAATCCACTATGGGAGCTCTTGCCGAGTACTTTGGATTGGTAGATCATCTCCACCATCCATGTGGAGTCCTTCTCCTCGGTCCAGGATGCGCGCGTGTCCTCCATGGCAGTCGTGATTGCGCGCGAAACTTTGATCAATCTATCCGGATAATACGACGGTTTCTATTTTTCTTGTCTGGCTCAAGAATCCGGTTTTACTGTATAATCGAGATATTTCGTTTGCTGCATTCTGTGAAAATGCAGGACCGTACTATTCGGATTATTGATATTTTTTCAAATGTTCATCCAGACGGGCCCTTACTATTCGGATTATTGATATTTTTTCAAATGTTCATCCAGACGGGCCCTTACTGTACAGTTAATTCGATATATCTGACTATTTGAGCGGAAAATCACTATTTGATTCGGAGGCTTACTATATTTCAAATGATGTTCCATTTATTTCGATTTTAGATGCAAATCATATAAATCGAAGGTGGTGATAGATATGAGTCGACGTGAATCCTCTACAATCCTACAGCTTGTAGCACTAGTTGTTCTACGGAGACTTGGATGCAATGGAAGTTACAGTGTACTTCCTGATAAACCAGCTTGCAATCGCGAGAACTGCGAAATATGATACTAGGATATATATTAGTTTAAGAGGTATCTTGTGAATATTTAGCCAATCGTAATATTAATACAACCAACCATCATTGTTTTTGTTGCAATGGTTGATATTTTGGCGATTTCATAAATTCCCCAAAATTGGCAAATTTGGGCTAATAGCACAATAACATTTTTGAAGTTCGAAGACAATACATTCATTCAGCAATCATATGTATCAGTACCCAAGTACTTCGGGTTGAATTCATCAACCAATGAGAAAAATCATATCTACAGCATTGATGCGGTATTGTCAACTGAGAAAACAGAGCGACTTCCTATATTCCCTGTCTCGTCGTCTGGGCGACCACCATCGTTGTGAATATAGTTTGTCTGTTCTTGAACGCCCGTTAAAAAAATGCATCTATACTGCAATGTGATTGGGCGGAAGACGCCACATGTGACAGTTGCGAGTTTGACAGTCGCACTTTTCAAATTGCCCCATCCACAGGATGCCGATCCTCAGCACGACGTCGCCGCCCATGGTTGCGCACCTCAGCCGCGCCATGAGCATGCCAAGCAGTGACTTTCTGCAATACAAGATGAGTACAGCCAAGACCTTTCACATCACGTCGCCTAGCATCTCTACTGTGTGGCATCGTGGCGCGGCGGCGCTCATTCAATGGGAGTGCACCTCGAACATCTCGGAAGTGCGCCTCGTGCTTCTCCGCACCACCAACGCGAACGCGTACGCCATTGTTGCCGACCACGTGGAGAACAATGGCTTTTTCGTGTTTTCCCACGTCCCGACCACCCTCCCAAGCGGCGACGACTATTTCTTGCGTATCTTGTCGATGGACGGCCACCATGGCGCCGACACGAGTTGCTTCTCCATTCGGTCCTAGTTGGAAGAACGGCTTGTACCGGTTCCCCATATCTTATAAAATATATTTAAACTTACCGTGTCACTGACATCATCCACAAGACGTTTCTAGTTCCAACTTGGTCGAGAATATAGACCATTGCATGACATAGAAAATCCCCACAACAGTAGGCCACGTCGCGTGAAATAGATGTGGCCTTGTGTTCGTACACATAAAAGCGATCGCAAAACAATCCATTGCGAACGACGCATCATATTAGCATGTAGAGTGCATTTGTGCCAGTGGAATCTTGGCTACATGTATCATACAAGCTTATGGAATTATAGTGAGCCGTCGAGTTGATTAAGTAGTTGGGGGGCGTCGGCTGATAAGAGGCATGAACTACCCATATCGAGGGAGGGCTGGGGGGGGTTTCAAGTAGAATTGAACCCTCGACCAAGGAAACTGTTTTCACTGGCGGTAGGCGGCCGTGCAAAGATCCAATGTATGGCCAGATAAGGGTATGCGCTACGCAGTTGCTCGAAATCGACTGACTTACACCAAACAAATTCCCCTTAACGTTAACTTGTACCAGTAACTACTAACACTCCGGAGTTCAGTCTCGACGCAATGTAGAAGTCCTACATAGCATTACTCCGGAGTAGACAATTCCAATGGAATGACATCTTCACAGAGTAACGTAGTGACGTCTTTGAATTAATCACCACACATTTCTCATACTATTAATAGTATGATAATACAGTGTGGGCTTAGTGTATTGACAGTGAGCAGAAATGAGCAATAGGAATTGAAGGACATTCTAACTGGGATGATTTATTTTAATCACCACTATTCCTTCAGAAAAGTATCCCGGTCCTATAGTGTAATGGTTAGCACCTAAGACTCTGAATCTTGTATTCCGGGTTCGAGTCCCGGTAGGACCTATGTTTTTCCCTCACGGATGTGCACTCCATTATCAAACGTTTTACAGGAAATTACCTGATGCCAACGACGGGCTCCCAAGCATAAAAAAAGTTCCCTTCCACGAGACTTCACCGAGATGTAAAGCGACGACGACGTACGTACTCACGTCTCCATTTTTACAGTTCAGGTTGCAGTGTTCGCGCTCAATTTTCTCATCGCCGTTTGGTTTTATTCGTCGTTGTGTGGAGGTGATATACCTGAATCGACAACGTTGGTGTCGACTAGATTGCCCGAGTGGTCTAAGTCACTTGGGATGTCTGCCATGATTGCATTTGAAAGTTATTTACAATCTGGCCAAGCCTTTTGCATCGAGAAAATAAGCCTCAAAACTCGAAAATGGTGACGCCAATGAAACCACTTCTCCCCACTATGTGGGACGCCTTAAACTTAGGACGGTGCCGACTTGTATGTACTACTGATGGACGGTCATCGGTGTAGCGATTGACACGACCACATTGAATGCGCGCAGGATCCCAGCGTCTCCAATGCACCATTAAAGGATGTGACCAAACAGTCGTACTATGATGAAACATCGTCTCCGATTCAAGATGAATGCATCTGAAAAGTGGAATTTCAACTCATGTCGTTTGCGATACTAACGTTATTACAGTAATAACGTTACCGGTTAATATTCATGCAATACTAGTACTATTAAAATAGTACTAGTATTGCATGAATATTAACCGATTTTTTTGCCGCGATTCTATTGGGCACAATATATCCAATGAAACGTAGGTCTCATATTGACAATTCTGGAAGCATGCTCTACGTCCTGTATGGAAGCGCCACTGGCACTGGCCAAGATGTCGCCGAGCAAATCGGTCGCATGGCGACAGCGAGGAACATTCCCGTGGTCGTGTCGTCGATGGACGCGTTCGATATCCAGCAGCTTCCCACAATCAGCCATGCCGTGTTTATCGCGTCGTCGACAGGGGACGGCGAAGCTCCGGAGAACATGACCAACACATGGAAGTTCCTCCTTCGGAAAAGCTTGGCGGTGGACTCTCTCCATGCCATGCACATGGCTGTGTTTGGCTTGGGCGACTCGAGCTACGCCAAATACAACACGGTGGCCCGACGATTGCATGCGCGACTGCTTCAACTCGGCGCCGTCGACATCATCGATCGTGGGCTAGGCGACGACCAGCACGAGCTCGGGTACCACGGCGCGTTGAATCCGTGGCTGGACAGACTATGGGTGGCCTTGCTTCAACTGGAACCGTTCCTGCTTCCGCTGGGGTTTACCATCGACGACAGTCCAAAGCCAACGCCGCCAAAGTACCTCGTCCGAATCGTGGCCTCTGACGGCGTCTCCCAGCCCTCTCGTCTTCATTCGTTCTACGATCCTCCCAAGACGGCCCTGGACGCCAGTCGCCTTATCCAGGCCACGTTGACCAAGAATGAGCGGCTTACCGCCGCCGACTGGAGTCAGGACGTCCGCCACATTGAGCTAGCCTTGCCGGCGTCGGCACCTGTGTACTCTGCTGGGGACATTGCGCTGTTGTATCCTGAAAACGTAGATGTAGCCACGATCGACCGCTTTCTCAATGCGACGCTGCAGCTGCCACCGACCACATGGCTGGCCATCGAGCGTGTCGACGGCAACGCGTTGGACCTTCCGCCGTTGGTCACAGCAGGGGAGTTGATGCGAAAGTACTTGGACGTGTTTGGTACGCCGCGTCGGACGTTCTTTGAGCGTTTATCGCTGTTCACGCAAGACATTGACGAGGTACAGGTCGTCGGTCTCGATAGAACAAATACCCCCGATTCAATTTGGGGTGGAATTGGTTGGTGTAGAAGGAAAAGCTCTTGGAACTCAGCGCCCCTGACGGCGCTGACCTTCTCCAGGACTACTGCATTCGAGAACGGCGCACGTACATTGAGGTACTTGCCAGCAAGCACTCAGTACGTTTGCCAGTCCACCATGTTGACTGCAGGTTCTGCAAGACTTTTCGACGTGCCATGTTCCACTGGAGTTTCTCCTTGAGCTCATTCCGCGACTGGCCCCGCGGGCGTATTCAATCGCGTCGTCGTCCACCCTGCATTCGGGCCAAGTAGACCATACTACAATATATATATACCAACGTACGTAGTCACGGCTTATATATTTTTTTTTATTAGGTTCATTTAACCGTGGCGATCGTCGACTACTTGACGCCATACAAACGATCAAAGAAGGGCGTGTGCTCGGCGTGGCTGCAAACCCTGGAACCCGGCGCCGTGGTTTTCATGTGGATTAAGACGGGGCTCTTCCGCCTCTCCCCCGCCATCCACGCGCAAAATGTGCTGTTGATTGGCCCTGGAACAGGGATTGCCGTTATGCGCGCCATCGTTCAAGAGCGTCACGCGCATCGTGGTCAGACTGCCGTTGGGGGCGACACCCACGTGTACTTTGGATGTCGACATGAGACCAAGGTAAGGGTGAGACGAGGACGATACGTAAACACCCAAATGGTATTGTCCTTTTACACGGACTTTTGTGCTAATTCTTTGCCAAATCTATCGATCATATTCTTTGTACTGTATGTCACAATGGTCCAGTGTCACTCTAATTTAAGTGATTGGTCGAAGAGTGAATTTGATTGGCCACTTGATTCGTGTTCTGGATTTTGATTGGTCGTATATCGATTGTCTGCCGATTTGGCGATTCTGGTCATTCGATTGAGCACCCCACTCTAATTTCGAATCGAATATCTCGACAATAATACTGTTCGATGAAATGTGGCCATATATTGAATTCTAGGACTTCCTGTATGGCGCCGAGTGGAAGCAACTCGAATCCAACCGAGCCATCACGTCGTTACACGTGGCCTTTTCGCGCGACCAGGAAGATAAGATATACGTGCAAGCCAAGTTGGCGCAACAAAAAGCTGCTGTCTTTGCCGTGCTCTCCCAGGTATATCCCGTATCGATGATGACCTTCGAGCGTGTGGCTAGATGGTTGAAGGTTCTTTATGTGTAATTGAACTGATTGGACCGTCGTAGGGCGGGTACTGCTTCGTCGCGGGGTCGGCCAAACGCATGCCATCGGACGTGTACTCGACCATCCGAGACATCGTCGCCAGCGAAGGCCGCGTGTCCATCAAGGAAGCGGACGTGTTTATGAAGAGTCTCGTGCGCCAGAAGCGATACATCGTCGAGTCTTGGTCGTAGGAACAACTTGACGACTCGATCCTATGACAACAATACTTCCAAGGAGTAACGACAGCTAATTAATGTAATACTCGGTGCGTTGGAATGGATCCAAACCTCGGCGTTTGATTATATACTGTCGTCGATGAACAGCAATTCTTGATGCAATCACTGCTGCCACTATAATCGAAAGGCGCCCAAGATGTAAGTATGTACTAGTAGTAACGTTAGTATGTGTGCGTAGTTTAAGTATATGAGTGCGAGCGATGCAGGGCTATGATTACCGAAGTTGACATAACATGACGTTGCCAGGTACAGTTCGTCCAGCCAAAGCTAAAAAAAGATTCAAATCGCAGTAGAGTAAGACAGATGAGTTTGGGAAAATGACTAATAAAACGTTTTGGTGATTCCATTTAAAACGTTTACGTTAAACCCAGTTTGCACCTGCTTTTGCTGTCCCTACTTGCGTTAATTCAAGTTTAGACGCGTGTTTACCCACTACACGCCAGTTTCGCTTGAAGTTGCAAATTGGTCATTCTGGCGTGTGAGTCATCTACGTATCGTTGCAATCGGATTGGTCATTATAGTTAAAATACGCAGTATGATTGGCTAATATCCTTGCCAGTGACAAACCTGAGTCACATTTTTACGGTTGCTTCGTGCACAAAACGAGATGGTGGGCCAGAAGCGCAAGAAGTCAGCAGTTGCCGCCGAGGTCGACGACGAACTCAAGGAGAAGCGGCGTGTTCAATGGAAACTAAACCAGCGAAACAGTCGTCAAAAGCGAACTAACTTGGCCAGCACCCTCACAAAGGAGAACAGCGACGCAGCCGACGCCATCGAGGCGCTAGAGCGTCGGTTGGAAGCGCTCGCCGGCAGTGCCGTCGTCGCGCGGGAGCCCATGTCCGTGTTCCGCGGCAACGCGGCCGTGCGGATCATCGATGAGTACTACCAGGTGTTCCAGAACGGTTTCGCCACGTGTCCCGTCCAGCAGCAGTTCCAGTACGACTTTGTGCGAAAGATCATGACGACGTCCACGAGTTTTATGAACGCGCAAGGCGCCGAGAGCGTCGTGAACCAGTGGCGCCTCATGACGACATCCCACCACTCCCTTCGCATCCGACCACTCAGTTGCGAGTACATGAAGGAGGAAGACGGCGTCGTGGTCCGCGCCGTGTCCAGGTACATCGTGCGCATCTCAAGAAACACGCTGGAAACGCTGTATCCGCATGTGCTGAGTCGGGAGGCCCTCGTCCAGCACCTCGTCGGCCTCGAGGTGGACGCATTGGACACGGTCCACTCGTACTTTGACGGGGACGGCCGCATCATCCGCCACGACGTCGTGATCGACTTTGTGAACCCGCTCATCAAACTCCTCGGGAACGTCGACCTCGCCGCGGAGGTGCTCAATGGCGCCCACTTGGCAGACAACGGCCTCGTGGACATTGAACGGAACGACAAGCGTGCGCAGAAGGCACTGCTGCATGGGGATGTCGGCCGGCCGTTTCATGGAGGCCAACGAGCCGATCTCGCGATGCTGCTGTCATCCGGTCTCTGACAACAGCACGGCGACACTTTTTATAACTATATTAACACCAAATTCGACCTAGCAGCAACAAACATGCTTGATCGTGGCAGGTTAGCCTAAAATTCGCGTACGAGGAGGCCTGTTCACAAGTACTTTTACCTACCGGTAGAGTTTGTGTGGCTTACCATTGATTAGCGTCCTTCAAGTTTTGTACTCCGAATAAATTTTATACACATATTATGCCTTATTTCTTTTAATTGCGAGAAAAACAACAACACCTACCACATCAGGCTCTAAATTTAAACCCGCTGTCTCCAACATAAATGGGACTTGTTATTGCTTCCTCCGCTCCGCAATACTGGAGACATATAATTCTCGGAACGATATCTCAGGCCAATAATCCCAAAATCGAACTAAATTTAGACCACAGATAGCCAATCAAAAGACGATTCTGATCTTTTTATTGTTTCTTGTCGCTTCGCAAGCACCTGGCAGGACCCGCTGCTCAGGTCACGAAATTTTCAAACATACGCCACACAGTCATGCTTAGGAGGGCATGCAAGTCGTTGACATCAGCCGCTTGCACGACTTGCTGGTTCAAATCCCTGGCCGAGCAGGCCCTAAGGCCCTACGGTCTAGGGACGCATCGGTTGCTCCACCAGCCCGCTCGCTGTCGTGTCCGTCATGGATGCCTTCATTACATTTTACGTTTGTATGTGGACTGGTGGCCAAGTCAGCACATGATGAACCTTCTCGTCGTAAAATCAAGTTTGTGAATAAAAATACACTTTTTGATGGTAGAGCCCATACAAACATTAAGATAAAAATGCAGGGAAACCAATGTCACCAGTTTTACGGAATAGAGGAAGTATTAAAGTAGATTGAAGGTTGATAAAATGATATTAACTATTACTACGTAGTATTATTAACAACAGTAAGTACTTACAGTTCATAACTTTTGTTTACAGTTAATGTTACTGTTAATTTGGGATGGACCGCTCAAAACAGCACTCAATATCCTGAATTACAAGGGTATCGCACCGTTGAACTATTTCGAGCGAAGTTTTCTTTCCTGCGAGACAGCTCAATTTGCAAGTGCTCATGTCGAAATTGCTGGCAACGTTCATGGGCCGTCTGCATCGCCCGAACCTCCTTCAAGCCCAAGGCTACATTGGCGGGCGTTGGGTAAATGCTGTCTCGGGTATGTGTGTCAATGGATGACGCAGTTGTGTCATTGTTACCTCGAGCTAGGTGCAACTTACGACATTCAGAACCCATCGACTGGTGCCAACGTGGGCAGCATTGCTGCCATGGACGTGGTCGACACGGAAGCTGCGGTCGCGGCCGCGGGTGACGCGTTGGCGTCATGGAAGTCTCGCACGCCGTTTGAACGCTCCGGTGTGTTGCAGAAATGGGACCGGTTGTTGCGCGACAACACGAATGACTTGGCGTTCATCATGGCCACCGAAAGCGGCAAGCCGCTGGCCGAAGCCGCGGGGGAAGTCGCGTACGCCGCCGACTACTTGCGCTTCTTCGCCCACGAATGTCTTCGGCACGAAGGGTTTCTCGTCCCCAGCCATCTTCCCGGCCGTCGGTTGATGGCGATGCGGCAACCCGTTGGTGTGTGTGCAATGATTACTCCGTGGAACTTCCCCATTGGGATGCTGGCCCGGAAGGTGGCACCCGCGCTGGCCGCGGGGTGCACGGCGGTGGTGAAACCGGCAGGCACGACGCCACTGTCGGCCCTGGCCTTCGCCAAACTTGGCCACGATGCCGGGGTGCCGGACGGAGTGCTCAACATCGTGCCAGCAGCTCACGAAGCGGCGCCACGCATCGGACGCGCCCTGGCCACCCATCCCACGGTAGCCATCGTCCTCTCTCTATTTGTGTCTGATGCAGCTGCCATGATCACGATGTGTGGTAGGTACGCAAGTTATCGTTCACGGGCTCGACGTCAGTGGGCAAGTTGCTGGCAGCGCAATGCGCCACCACCATGAAGCGCGTGTCGATGGAGTTGGGGGGCAACGCGCCGTTCATTGTCTTTGACGACGCCAACATGGACGAAGCCATTGACGGGTTGATCCAGGCCAAGTTTCGCAACACGGGGCAGACGTGCGTGTGCCCCAATCGCGTGTTTGTCCAAGCCACCATCCTGCAGAAGTTCACTGGCCGACTGGTCGACCGCGTGCTGGATCTCACGCTCGGAGATGCGGTGTCGTCGGGTTGTCACTTGGGGCCGTTGATCACGTCGGCGGCGGTGGACAAGGTACTGCCGTGTGAAACAAGGATTTGATATACCATGATTGGGTTTGACTAGGTGATGGGGTTGGTGGGGCAAGCGGTGCGAGCGGGGGCGCAGGTGCTGGTGGGGGGTCGTCCGCATCTAGCCCTCGGGCCCAACTACATGCAGGCCACGGTCCTTGCCAAGGTGACGATAGACATGCACATCGCCAACGAAGAAGTATTTGGCCCGGTGGTGCCGCTCCTGGCGTTTGAAACAGAATCCGACGTGATTGATATGGCCAACGCCACGGACATGGGGCTCGCGGCGTATTGCTTCACGTCGGACCTGGGACGCGCGTGGCGCATGTCGGAAGCGCTGGAAGCCGGCATGGTGGGCATCAATGCCGGAGTGATTTCGGCGGTGCAGGCGCCGTTTGGCGGCATCAAGCAGTCTGGACAAGGCCGCGAAGGGTCAATTGTGGGGCTGGTACGTTCATGCTTGGTCAACTATATCACGTCAGGATGATCCGGTACGGATGGTGACGGGAATGGTGTAGGACGACTACACGGAGCTGAAGTACGTGGCCATGGCCGGGCTGAGTTGAGTGGGGTTGGAGTTTCTCTAACAGACGAGTAACTTGGACGGGTTGAATGTTTGAAGGACAAGTCAGTAATATGACCGATATTGTATATGGTGTATTATTTATACTTCGAAGTAGTTTTACTGTAAGCAAAACAATTTCCGGAATTGTTCACAGGAAATTGCTACCATCACAGATTTGTGAACATGGAGGACCCGACGTGTGTCCTGGGGCAACTGTCGACATATTCCAATTAGTACGGGGGTACTATCAGATCAATGATTGACACTGATAAACAAGATAGACCAGGCAAGTCTACGTCTTTTTAGTAAGCGTGCGCAGCAGTTCTACGGTGCTTTGCATAAACTCGAGTTGCGTCTGACGTTCGCGCCGTTCTAGAGCAACGCGTGCGTCCCGCTCTGCCTTGTCCACACGATATCGTTGCTCGTCGAGCTCAATCTGGCGCAAAGCTAGCGCATTGGCCTGCTTCTGTACCTGTATTTCCTCGCGCTTGTACTTGTGTGATGCCTTCATCATTGCTGTCAAGTCGGCGACCGCAGTGGCTACCACTTTCCACGCGATGGCTCCGTCTTTCTTGTTGGACGGCGATAGCTTGTCGTCGTCCTCGCTACTTGGTGCCGCATCATCTGAAACCTTCCGCTTACGCCCCGTCGTTGCAGCCTCGCGCACAAGATGCCGTTGCGGCTCCCGCCTGTCGGCCTTGATTTCCTTGTGGCCTTTGATGCGTTTCGTTTTCTCAGTTGCCATGTCCATCTACATAACGTGCATCATTAACGTGCTTGATTCCAGTGGGCGTTCTACCGCGTTGCGCTTCTTTCCTCCACGCACGTCCTGCTCTACGCGCCACTTTGGCGCATCACGAACGAGTCGCCAACAAGTAAGGACGGTCGTGCGCTCGAAGCCGTTGAGTTTGGCATCGGGGATGGCTTGCATTTCGTTGTCGATCACGCCTTCTTCATTGGATCCGGACGGGATGGACTTTAGCGCGTTAATGACGGCGCCGTTGAAACAGGTCAAGACGGGACACAGCTTCTTCCACCGAGACGTGATGGCGGGAGGGGTGCGGTCGCCGTGAATGTTGGAGGTCTTGTGCTCGAGCCAATGCTCGTACACACGCTGGTTCAAGTCTGAGGCCTTCAGCGCAGCGCCAGTAGACGAAATTGCGACCCATGACCTCGTGAGCTGGACGTCCTCGGTCGCGTCCCACGATTCCCCGCGAGCCATTTCGAGGTTTGTGTCAAGAGGTGAACAGAATGGTATTTTTTGCATTATTTTTGTGTGCTACTATTGATAGTATACTTTATTTATTATGCTGATAATGGTTCCTTCAAATGTCCCACAGGAGTAGAATTCACGGGAAATATCCTGTACCAAGTCTCTCGAAAAAACGTACACCCGAAACACATCGCCAAACCCAGTGCCTGACATTTACCACACGAATTCGTCGTAGTTTGCCTCACTACATATTTCACTAGATGTCGTCTTTTGGCTACTTCAACTTTAAAAGTGTTTTGGTAAGGTACTCTGCTCGCACTCAGCCAGCACATCACAACATGCGATGCCCATAGTGTCATTCTGCTTTTCTCGGGTTTGTTACAGGTACCATGAACACCAACCACCAAGTGTTTGCCACGCCCGTGGATTTGAAGCATGACGACGCCAAGCTGGCATCATCCGAGGAAGCCATTCCGCAGCACGTGCTGGACGACATCGCACTCCACCACGGCTTCATTTGGTGGTCGATGTTGTTCCTCAACGGGTCGGTGCTGTGGGCGTTCTACTCATGCTTGTCGGTGCAAAACTATTACGAGGCCAAGTTCAAGGCCGCCAACTTCAACTTTGCGTACTTGACGACGCCCGTGTCGACGTGGCCCATGTTTGTCGGCCACGCGCTCCAGCTCTTCTTTGGCTGGGACAAGAAGATGGACATGTGGCACCGGGTGATTGTCGGCTTCAGCCTCTTTGTCGCGTGCGCGCTGGTCATCCTGGCCCAAGAAGCGTTCGACACACACGCCACCACCGGCGCGACCCTCGTGTTCCTCTCGTTTGGCCTCATGGGGGCCATCAACACGCTCACCGAGTCGGTGTTCTACGCGCTCTCGGCACTCTTCCCCGACTCGTCCTTCACCACCGCCATTCTGATCGGCGACGGCGCGTCCGGCGTGTTCACCATCACGCTCAACACAATCATACGGCTGCTCGTGGGGGGAACGAACCCCGCGCCCGCCGACATCGTCCGCATCAACTCGGTGTCGTTTTACATCTTCTTCAGCGTGCTCATCGTCGTATGTGTGATCGCCATGGTAGTCTTTACGCGCCTGCTCAAACTCGATGGCATACAGTATCTCGTCCTTCACAACAAGGCGGAGACGGCGCGCCGCCACGCTTCGGACGAGCGGATAGGCGACCACCTCGGTCGGCTGTGGCGCATCTCTCAAGTGATTGCGTTGCCGATGGTGTCGCAGTTTGTCGTGTTCGCCGTGTCCCTTACCGTGTTCCCGGGCATCGGGTGCTCGTCGGGGTATCAATACGCGGCGGGGGCGTCGTGGGCGGCGTGGTACTGCTCGCCGGGCATCATCGCAACGTACAATTACGGCGACTGTGCCGGTTGCGTTGTCGCTCCCCTGTTGCTCACTCGCCTCGATTTGAAGTGGTGCTTTCGGTTGACGTGGTTGCGCTGGGTGTTTTTGCTCTTGCTGCTGATCGGGTTGCCAGGAGCCAACCCCGTGACGCTTGCTGGGCCCACCAACTCGTTGTTTGCCTTTGACGGCGCCCGAGCATTTGGCCAGTTTTGGCAGTTGTTTCTCAACGTGTGGATCGGATTGACCAATGGAATTCTGTCCACGATCACGTTTGCGCTGGGGCCACGCCTCGTAGCGCAAGAAGACCGAGAGTCGGCGGGGGCCCTCATGGCATTTGCTCTGGATCGACCATCAGTTGGCAATTTGGGGCCAACCACTGGTTTGGCGCTTAAGCTCAACTCCCACTTAGTTGTCCGTGCACTACTACACCATTTTGCGTTTAATTTCAGCTTTTTTTCAAAATATTTCTACTAACCTCCGATATATTTCACCGAATCGCCAATAGTATAATTCACCCAACCTCCATTATATTTCACGCCGAATTGAAATTTGGCCATTATGTTTCACCCAACCTCCGATATACTACTAATTCACCCAACCAACACTTAATTTCACCTTTCGAAAATATATTTCACCTGACCACCGGTATATTTCATGGAAAGTAAATTAAAACCAACCCACGCAACATATTTACGACATCTACGGCTCAAGAACCAATATCCATGTCTTCCATGTTCTCAGCACGGACATAAAACGGCTCAAGGTCGGCCGTGTACACATACAAACGATTCGGCTCAATTCCTAATTCATAGTTGAGTTACATCTTTTAAGTCTGTCCGTCTGGTGGTGGCCCCATAAAGGCCGCGACTCGTTCGCGCAAAGATGTATTAACAAGTAATGCGGCTCTTCAACGCCGGCCACATATTCTCGACCGGGTTCAACATCGGGGAGTACGGCCCTAGTTTTAAGAACGAAGCGTCTTGACACGTCATGTTAGCGGTCAACAGAGAGACGTACCGGAGTTTGTGGTGCAGGGATGGCCTCTTCCATCGAGCTCAGATTCAAAAATGGTGAAAGCGCGCGAAACTCTTCGCGCGCTTCGATCTTTCTAGATTCCCAGCTCGAATTATAATGATTGTTAGGTGAATTATATTTTCGAAAGTTGGAATTAACCGTAGGTTGGGTGAATTATAACGCAGGTTGGGTGAAATATAACGGCGATATTTTACGTTGGCGTGAAATATAATGGAGGTTGGGTGAATTATATTGGCGATTCGGTGAAATATATCGGAGGTTGGTGGAAATATTTTGAAATAAAGCTGAAAATAAGCGCAAAATGGTGTAGTATATATAATTGACTCGCAATTTTCATTCTACGGTAGCACTTGTTGGGGCGGCAGCGACCACACGCTCTCGCTGGTGTTGGCATTGTGGTAGTACACAACTCCTGTCTCTGGGTCCATCATCTCTTCCCATGCGCTGTGGCCAATCGATCGCCGTGACGTGGCGCGCTGTGTGAGCTCGTCCAGAGGCTGCGCGTCAAACAGGTCGCGGCTTTGCTCGGGCGTCGGCGCCTCCCACCGATACTCGTGGGTATGACCATTGAAGTAGTAAAACATCCCCGAGCCTTCGTCGAGGCACTGGAACCACTTGTCAGTTGAGGTGTTGTTGGATTTCCACGGTGGCACAAGCTCGTCGTGAAAAATGTCCATCGCCAGCGGGCGTACAATTCGACGGACTTGGCTCCACGCGTTGTAATAGTACTTACGGTTCAAAGTTGGATCGAAGAGCTCCAGCCACCGGTTGGCGCCTTCGCCTACCGCTGCGCGGACCCGGAAGCCTCGGAAATGCCGCTGAATGGCCGTCGCGGACTTCTTCTCACGTCGGACCTTCACCTGCAACCGCGTCACCCGGTTCTCTTTGGTCTTGCGCTCGACGCCTTCAGTCAGCGGTTGCAGCTCGCGCTTGGCGGACCGCAGTTGCTTTTCCGCTTCGCTGCACTCCGCCACGGCGATCTCCAGATTGCGCGACTGGACGGCCACAGCCATGCGCTTCTTTTGAAGCTGGTCGGCCAACTGAACCTGCAAGTACCGCGTCAGGTACCGCTGCTTGGCGCCTGTGATGCGCGCCGAGTCGTGGAACTTGGACTTGATCGTCATGGTTTTGTCCAGCTCGGTCATCAATTCGGCTTCGTCCGCTTGGTCCGCCTTGAGAGCGCGCCGCAACGTGTCGACCTTGGTCGTGAGATCGGCAACGCGGGCGCCATACGTTTGAATCTTGACAAACAGAGGTTTGGCCACGACCTCCAACTTGCGCAACTCGACGTGGACTTCAGCCCTCTCGCGCCCTTTGTACCCCCGGAACATGCGCTGCAGCAACGCGAGGCTCTTGTCGCGCTTTTCCTGGGCGGCCAGCACCATCTTCATCGTCTTCATAAAGTTGCGACTCACGTAGCCCCGACACATGCTCTGGATCGTCCGCGCCGCCTTGTCTTCTTGCCGCCGCAGCTGCACGAGGCCAAGCATGATCATGCCCAGCTGCCGCTCGCGCACCCCGCGCCAGTTCTTTTGAATGCGAATCACCGCCCGAATCTTCCGCGCCTCGGCCTCTTCGATCAAGCGCACCTTCCGCGCCTCCCACGCCATGTGATGCCGATGCGCGCGTTGAATCTGCATCGCGCGGGCGTTCCGCATGCGCTCCTTCTCTCTCTCCACCAGTCGCTTGGCAAAGTCCTTCCGCCCATGGTGTCCTCGGTACACTCGCTGCAAGTAGCTCGCCGCGACTTGCTCTTTTTCCGCCTGGACACGTCGCAACTCGATCAGCTTCTTGCGTAGTGCCACGTCACCACGCCCCTTGTGGCCCCGCCACAGACGCTGGACCCGGGTAGCCGCCACTTCCGTCATGGCCTGGCGCCGCGAGTCGAGTTGAGCGATCCGTCGCAGGTCCTCTCGCATGCGGTGAACGACAAGTCGGTCTCGATGTCCCCGGAATATCTAACGTCATATCGTTCGACACAACAAATATGTGAGCCATCAATCATAAAACTCTTAGGCTGCAAACGTTACGATGCTCTAGTAATGTGTGATGTAGAACCTTTTGAAAGATCAACGCGGCGGCGTCTTGATGTTGCCGAATTTGCATGACACGACGAGCGCGACGACAGAGCATCTTGACTTTGTAATGTCGAAACGCCCGCTGGATCACACGGGTCTTGGCTTCCTGCACGATGGCCAGCCGCATGCGGCGATACCCAGCTCTCGCTAGGAACCCTCGGACGAGCGCTTGAATCTTGGGCAGGACATCCCGCACCACGCGCCGAAGCATGGCGCCGTAGATGCCGCCGCGGGCCAAGCACCCCCGCATGATGGCTTGAATTAAGATCGCGCTGGCTTGCTTTCGAAGCTCCAGCTCTTTCTGTAGAATGCTAAGGTGTTACATAACAATGTATGGACAAGAGCAAGCACTATGCCCACATGATTTTGCAACTCGATGGCGTTGGCCAACGGTTCAATGCCAAAATACGTGCTGGACCAGTCGACATACTCGAGCCGCGCGACCAGTTGATGCAGGTACCGACGTCGGATGCGGGGACAATTGGTCATGTTGAGTGTAAAGAGCTTCGTGCAGGCAGCTGTGAGCGTGTCGATGCCGGATTCTGTGATGCGCGCACAGTCCATGATTGACAGTGACGTGATGGACTTCATGTGTGTGGCTATCGTGTGCAGCACCTACGCTCGGTCCAGCCATAACCATCCTTCCTAGTACTTGGCTCTCACGGTGCACGTACGTACCTTGTCGCTGACGTGCGGGCACTGCGACACGTTCAAGTGCTCGAGAGATTTGCAGTGTTGGGCCAAGGCGGCGATGCCCCGGTTCGAAATGTTGGGGCTGCCGCTGATATCCAGCCATTTAAGTTGCGAACACGACGCGGCGAGGCGGAGTAGGTCGTCGTTGTGGGTGCGGATGCATCCGGCCAGTGACAAGCGCTCCAGCGCATGGCATCGGTAGGCCAGCTCGCGGATGGACCCGCTGCCCACATCTCGGCACCCCGTGAGTTTCAACGTCGACAGGTGCGGACACCCCGTGGCGATGGCGCGAACTCCCGCGTCGCGAACGTGGCGGCACCCGAACAAGTCCAAGTGCCGAAGGTTGCCGCACCACTTGCCGAGCTCCACGAGCGCCTTGTCGCCGAACTCGCCCACGTGCGCGCACTCGGACACATCCAAGTGCGTGAGGCCTTTGCAGCATTGAGCAATCTTGGCAATGCCAGCGTCCGAGACGGCCACGCATCGCGCGAGGACCAGCGTCTCGATGGTCCAGCAGCCAGCGGCGAGGGTCGCCAGCGCTAAGTCGCCGATCTGGACGCAGTCCGTCAAGTCCACAGTGACGAGGCGGCATTGATGAGCGAGGACACGGAGGCCAAGGTCGGTGACCTTGTCGCACTTGCGCAGGTAGATGCTGGTGAGACCAGGACAATGTCGAGCCACCGACCTAATGGGAGTTAAGGACGCAAGTAGTTTGGATGCGATATTGCTACGAGATTGAGCTGGGAACGCAATTGGTATGGATATATAAAATGAACGAAGTTGTACCAAATGCCGGCATCCGTGACGTCAATGCAATTGCTCAGTTTGAGACTGGTGAGCCCCGGGACTAGGTGGGAAACTTCTTGGACTGCGGCGTCCGTGACGGCGAGGCCGCTGTCGATGGCGTGTTGATACAAATCGATCTCGGTCCGGAACGTGCCGATGTCGTCCGCCAAGAAGTTGAGCAGGAACGACCGCATGCGCCTATGTAGATGACAGAGCTAACGCGTGAGCATCAACGATAGGATCGCGGTGACATGACCGAACCGTGGGCTCTTCATCTCATTTTCAATGGGTTTCAGCTTGGAATTGACACCAGGAGACCGTGGACGCTTCTTGGACCATGCTCTGGATATTCCGTTGGAGGATGTGTGACCACTTTCGTCGTCGTCGCCGCCGCCCCACACGGAGAGAGGCTTTCCAGGTGGACGTGTGAAGAGCAGGCTTTCGTCAGGGAGCAGACTCTCTGGTCGATCGTCACCTGCCACGCTGGGTTGAGACATGGTTCGCCGCATGGGGCTCTGAAGCTGCGGCATGTGTATATGCTCGGTGGAGTTGACATGTCGCCATCGCTGAATTGTCGGCTCGTCCATTTTGAAAATGTCGCGACGGTTCACTTTTTGGCACAAAGCGATACCTTTGAAATTCAATACTATAAATTTCATCAGGTTCAAATCATCTCAAGAAAATCCCGCGAGATTCGTCCAGCATGGCCGACATTGACATCATCGGTACTTGATGCCGTGGAGAATGGGGGGATGATAGCTCACACTTGGACTCATTAGAGAAAGCGTCGAATGGCGAAGTCCTCCACGAGTTTGGGGCGCTCAACACGCTGCTCTTCGTGACGATCCTTGGCATGTGCATCGTGTGCGCGTACTTGATCAAGGAGTACAAGTTCTACTACCTGCCAGAGTCCGGTGCTGCCATGATTGTGGGGTTGATCGTTGGTGCTTGGTACGTGCACTCCTCCATCATCACAAGCAATCGCTCAACAAGACTTGCAGCGCGCGGGTGTTCTACCCCAGTCGCAAGGAAATGGACTTTTTGAGGTTCAATGTACGACGTCCTTGTGGTCGATGTATCAGTCTCGCAACGATACCTTTGTGATTGTAGAAACTGCTCTTTTACTTCTTCCTCCTCCCGCCGATCATCTTCGAAGCCGGGTACTCGCTCCATCGGGTTTGTAGATGTTGCTTCATCACGTGTCCTCATGTATGCACGGCCGTAGAAACGCTTCTTCAACAACTTCATGTGCGCCCCCCACCTCTATCACGATCACCCCGCGAGTATCTAGCAAGTAATGCCGTCGCCATGTTCCATTCGTAGGACCATCTTGCTCTACGCAGTGGTGGGCACGATGATCTCGACGTTTGTCGTGGGCTTCTTGACGTTCTACGCTGGCAAGGTAATACATCCGTCCATCTTGAAGCTCAATTTGTTTCCCATTTGACTTGTAGATGGGTTGGATCTCCATCGATTCGTCCAATCCACTGGAAGCGCTCTTGTTCGGCGCGCTCATCTCGGCCGTCGACCCCGTCGCCACCTTGTCCATTCTGGGAAACCCCGAGCTGAACTTGGACCCTCTCTTGTACAGGTCTGTGGTGATTTATCAAGTTACAACGTCGTCCGACCGCCGCCGTTCTCATCGATGGAGAGGTCGCCAACTCACTGGACGAGCATGTGGTTGTAGCCTTGTGTTTGGGGAAAGCGTGCTCAACGACGCAGTTTCGATTGTGCTCTTCAACACGTTCCTCAAAGTACGTACACATGCATTTAGCAAGATGTTGGATTGCATGGATATATATGTATATATATATATACTAGTAGTATATTATATATATTTATATATTGGAGATTCGGTATGAATTTCCGGAACCCAGCCCCAATCTCTCTGATTGGTCCATCTGAAATTTCTTGTCTCTGATTGGCTACAATCCTTCGATTTATGAGCCAATGAGATGTCTCGGTGCCTATTGTTCTTGGTTGCGCGACCTGACGATTTGGGATATATTGGGAAAATTCAAGAAATGCGATAATATTTGCTGATAGAATTCTGGGGGGTGGTGTTTCCATAGTTTGAAGAATCGGGCAAAGAGTTTACGTATGGCGCGATATGGCTGCTCCTGATCGAGTTTGCCATGATTTCTTTGGGGTCGGTCGTCGTTGGATTTGCCACGGGGTACGTCCAGGCCAACGAGACAGTGATGTTCGCCACTCATTCGATGATATCCTTGTCAGGGTGGGTACCTTTGGGAATGACGATGTTGTGTAGACTGGGATGCTCGCTGTTGTGCAAAAACACAAACATGAACAAGTACCCCAAGTACGAAATCACGATGCTGTTTCTGTTTGCCTATGGGTCGTATTCGCTGGCCGAAGTGATCAAGTTGTCTGGAATCATGTCGCTCTTCTTCTGCGGCATCACCATGGCCCACTACAACACAACCAACCTCTCCACGACGTCGCAGGTCCGTTTTCAATGCTACGATATATATACATACATCGTACACGAGAATGGGACTGCTGCTAACTTGTTGGAACCCTCCGATTCCGCCACGGCATATCTGGCCGTGGATCTCGCATTCGGCGTGCAATGAACTAACACGTGATCGACGATGTAGATCACGTCCGAGTCGATTTTCCAGAGCTTTGCGCTCGTGGCCGAGTTTTTCGTGTTTCTGTACATGGGCATGGGCATCTGCGTAGGTCAATTCGGCCGGTGGGACGTCAAGTTCATGGTGCTCGCGATTGTGTTTTGCTTGATCGGGCGACTGTTCAACATCTTTCCGCTCAGTTGGGTGGCCAACTGGCAGCGCAAAGAAAAGGTCACGGCGCAGATGCAAGTTGTGCTCTGGTTTGCTGGTCTGCGCGGGGCCATCGCGTTTGCCCTGTCCCAGTACGTACGCCGACATGTTTCTGATGAATCGAACGACTGGTCCAGAATCGTCAGAACAAGACCGAGCGCCGCGACCGTCCATATATTGTTCCCTTACCATGATTCGAGTTGATGTGCATGCTGTTGTCGTTATTGGAGTAGGGACATGCCTGGCGCGAACCGGGATTTGTACACGACAACGACGTTGTCGGTGGTGATTTTCACGACGATCGTGTGCGGCGGGTTGACGGAACCCTTGCTGAAACAAACCAAACTCAAGGTACGAATGTTGAAAAATGCAGGGTACTGGCGATTACTACATACTAGTATGACTACTAACTAGATTGACGACGATGACTTGGACAACGATGGGGACGATGGGGACGAAGAGTACGGCCTTATTGCCGCACACGACGTATGCCCCTGCATGTGTGTATATATATATATATACCGACCGGTCCATCGTATTTAGGCGGCGGCATCCGACCACCCCGCCTCGCCCGACGGGACTGCCGCACCATCGTCGTCGATGCGGCTTCGTCAGCTGTCGGTCGAGTCCGAGATCAGTTATGTCGAGTCGTTTTGGGGCAATCTCGATGAAAAGTACATGAAGCCCGTGTTTGGCGGCGCGCCCCGTCGACTCGTCTCCAGAGTACGAAAAAAAAAGCCTCCAACGATTGACAATAATCGGATGCAATCGCGTAGAATGTGCCCAGTGCCAGTTCGCCAGTGGCAGATGGCGGCGCGAACCCGTCGCCCGTACAATAGCAGCCTTCATATGTACTACTAATTTATGTAGTATGATGTATATCCATTATTGTTGTGGTTGAACCACCTTGCACTTGTGATACGGGTCAAGTGCACTTTGTCTCGTGTTTGAACCACGCACTTCAACTTGGTCCCTTGGTGGATCTGCAACTTGCCTCGATTCGGTGGAGGACACGACGACGACGGGGCTGATGATGCTTTGGACACGTCGTCGTGGCATCTACTCGTCTGCCCAGTCCCCTGTGGGTCGTCGGTCACCACTTCTGGACCGCGCAGATGGCCCTTGTTGGCTTTCTTCTTTTTCCATTTGGAGGGTTTCTTAGGCGATGCGGTGGATGCTGCTTTGGGCTGACTGTCCTCCTCTGATGGGTCGTCCAGTGGCTCAGCGGGGGACGTCGAGACAGGCCGAGGTAGTGCCGATGGTTTCTTCTTGGACGAAGTAAATGCAGGGGGTCTCGTACAAGGGGATTTGTGTTGATGTTACCTGGGTTGCAGGTTCTTCGTGGCGACTTTGCGCTTCCTTTGCGTCAACTGTACGTCATACAACGACCACAACCACCCGTTCAGTGGACTTGTGTCGAACATCAGTTGGTTGTTGTGTGTCGTCATCGTACTGCGGGCTTGCAATGGTCGGCGAATTCAAAAAAGATCTAAACGGTAGCTCACGTGGTGAATGGATTCTCAAAATTGCAACAACCAGGAATGACCCTGAGCGACACGTGTACTTGTTCCTGAAAGAATACCACGGCGTCGCGGTGGTCGCACACCTACCGGTGCACATTGAGTGCCTTTTCCAAAGGTTGTCGTCTGCGATTACGTTGCAAATGTACGCCTTGCCGTCGATGACGCGATACGCTGACACGCGCGCAGAGAAGACAAAGTCTGCCGTAGACGCCATATCCTGCTTGGAAAAGTTGGCCTCTTGCGGTCCGTTCTGGGATATGCGGAGGAGCACGGCACTCCACGCTTTCTTGGACGCGTCGTCGTGAACATCTAGATATGCAACCCCCGACGACGTGGAGATGCAAATGCAGAATGGAACAGTGTCCACTGCGATACCATCTTGCGTGGGCGACCCAGGGGTCGGCGTGGAAATGTCGGCGGTATGCACCGGAAGCATCCACGTGCGGCTTGTCCAGCGCTCCACGACGCCATTATCGTTCCAACTCGTGGATTTGGCAGGAAAGGTAGGCGGTTGGTAGGTAAGTAAGTACCTTAAAGCAGATCATGTGGGCAGCAATGTCATCGAGTTTCAAGCACGCTGTATGCCACTTGCCCTCGGCGTCCATGGTGGACACCTTCCATGTTGAATACGACTGCTAAAGAATTACTGAAGTACTAGTATTAATACTGCATAGTAGATTGATTTACCCCGGAGTAACAATTAGATTGATTTACAAGCAAACGTCGTAAATTGTGAGAAATGCCGTTACACGAAAACGTGAAACTGATTTGTATTTTTATCGAAAAGAAATAAAATAAATATCGGTGTATATTAGGGATAAGCTCTCATGACGCGACGACGGTGAACAAGTCGCCGCGAACGATCTGTGTGCTATCCATGGACATTATCGAAATGAAATAGTCGGCTGCGGGTGTGGTTCCTGCTGGCACGGCCTTGTACATGAAGAGTCCATTGTTCTCGACGTGATCGGCAATGATAGTGCAAGCATTCGCGCCTTTCCGACGCAACACAATCCGGACCTCTGACACCGACATGTCGCGTCGCTCCCACATGAGAAAGGCAGGCTGTCCCCATCGCCAAACCGAGTCTTTGTTGGGAGAATGCACCATCGCAAATGCCATCGATTCGACCTCTAGCGCTACAAGGGTAGGGGCACTCCTAGATCTCGGCAGCACGAGAAGTGTCTCATTGTTCCGAGTCTGGGACGACGGGTTCGACATCGGGGGACTGCCGACGGAATGACTTCGTGCACCGATGATCGAAGCCGACGTCGCATAAGTTACATTCGACTCGTGCGGTTCTCGCTTGTCGTCGGGAAGGTCGACGACGGTGGGGTAATGCAGCATGGTGATGTGTGCGATATGTGGGCGTCGAGTAAAATTTGAAAGTGTGAAGATCGTTGCTTCCAGCACTTGAAGTAGGGATGAGCCAATGGGGTGTCGAGTTTCCCCAACTGGCACTTCAACATGTTTTAAACACGTTCCGTCAGTCTGTATCATCCAAGGGATGAAATCCACTGTATTCCCTCCCGTTCATGCTTCGACCTGTTCACCACGACGTGGAACGGCGACGGTAGATGCCTACGTAGCGGGCATACCCGCCACAGTCATTTGAAAAGGAAGTACCTAATAACGTTATGGCCAGTTTTTACCCGACGGGCGGCGGCAGGCGAAGGATTTGGCACAGTCGTCAGTGTTGTCACATGCAATTCATTGGCATACCGGTATGGTATGGTAGCCAAAACAAATGCCTGGAGATTTCCAACGTGGTAACCCATTCGAATGCACTATACACTTTGAAATAGACGCGGCGCTAGAACGTGATTCTGCTGCGACTGACTTCTGCAGCTGACGTTCTCGGCGGAGATCGCTGTGGACGTCGAGGTACATATACCGTACATGGGTCTATCGCAGAAAACCCCGTCAACGCGCCGTTAGAGGGTAGGGTCATCGAATTAGTGCCTTTGTTAAAGAGTGGATTGGAACAAATATAGGCACAGAACCAATACATAGTTGCGATCTCTGCCTTTTCTCGAACCCAAAACCCATTAGTCACAGGATGTATGTGTCTGCACTCGTCAGGAACAAGATTCCCGTCAACCAACATGGCGTCAGTCGCTGAATCAGGATGTGGGACCTCAAGGGATGCGAAGGATGCCAATTGGCGCCGCACGTACGGGAGGCGACAGTACTAGTACGGAGCTGTGGATATGGAGTTGCAACTTCGTAAGTAGTAGTTCCTTGCATAAAGGCGAAGTATAAGGACACACGTTGGGTAAATAGGATAGGTTTAAGTTATACTGGGATCAAGCTGATGGGCTGCTATCGCTCATCATCACGGCGAGATGGTGAAGGAGTCGCTGTCGACAAAGTGCTTGCCGTCCATAGACATAATCCGCAGGGAATAGTCCGAGTCGGGGGAAGCCAGACCTTGTGGCACACGCATGTAGACAAATAGCCCATTGTTCTCGACGTGATCTGCCACCATCTTGTGCGCCCCGCCTCGTTGCAAGAGGAGAATACGCACTTCCGACACCGACGACATCAAAGGGTTCCACTGAATCACCGCTGGAAGTCCTTGTCTCCACACAGTTTCCCTGGACGGGGCTCGAATGTGGACGAGTTGTGGCTTCGAGTTGATTGCGTGTGACGTCATGGAGGGCGAACTGTTAGATCGGGTCAACGATGACGGCGATGTAGGTGGCGGTGACGAGAGGGGTTCGTCGTCGTCGATAACGGGGTCGTCGGAAGCCGAGTCGAGGTACGCGAATGCGTCCATCTCTGTGGTCACCGATGCGTAGGTGTGTTTGTCGTTGCCAAACTTGGTGGTGTTCACCATCATAAGCGGAGAGTCGTCGACGATGACATCGCAGTTGAACATGTTGTGTGGTGTAGAGCGCAGATTTGAAAATGACGATTACCGCCTTCGGTTATTTTGAGAAATCCGTTTGCAGCTGCTTTTGTGTGGCACCACGAAGTCTTGGAGAACGCGATTGTGGACGCAAGTGAAATCGTGTGATTTGATTGGCCTAAACCCATTCGAAACCGATTTGATTGGTTCATTCTGAGCAAATCCAATTTGTAAGTCAAGTGCGGTGGCATCCACACAAAGGTGTCTCGGCGACGTCAGGGCCATTATTATGGTACTCATAACTCGACGAGGATGGCTATGAACGCGTTCATTTCATGGTGGTATTGCATGCTTGCACATGACCATGTAGTTGTACGTCACAGGAGGTTTGGGCATAGGCTGAGCTCGACGTGAGACCGACCACATGAACACTTGGGGAACTGAGAACTCATACTGTGCACGAGCCACAGGCGCATTCTCATTTATTTATCTCATTTGATTGGCTGATGGGATAAGTCCGTCGATATGATTGGCTAGTGAGAAATGATGCTGTCGCAATGTATCCAAGCGAAGTACTGCACTGTATAGTGCTTACTTCGAAGTACTACGTACTCAGAGTAGTAAGTACCTGGTACTACCTAGTACTTGTACACTGTGTTACAGTGTTTGTACAGTACTGTAGTACTGGAGTAACGTTAGTAAGATTAGAACTCAGTAAGCTTACAGTACTGTATTGTTGATCGTAAAGTAAACGGTACAGCTTCTAACGTTGTACTATGTAGTATGTAGTGCATTACGCCACACTTGCTGCCCTATTCTAGCCTCCACCGAGAACCGAGGGATGCCAAGAGTGTAATTGTTGTGAGGGTGGTGGCAGCCAACGTGAAACGAACGAGTGAGTTCGCCGTTTCAATCCGACAGTGAAGAAATCTCGAACTGCTTCCACAAAAAGAAGATAGCGCTGGGCGTTTCTATCTGCAATCTACGACGAACGCAATAAGAAATGGAAATGCAGAGCAGGTTCAGGCTGGACGGGGGGTGGATGATGCCTACCAGTATGATGGCGATCCCCCCTTGGCGAAGATTCACTTCTTTCGTGTCCTCGATGCTTCTGGTGGGTGCGCAAAATACGACCATCTGAGCAAAAATGGTACTCAAGCTTCCACGTCAACAACGTCCAAGTTGAAGCTCCAACTGCATCTGACAAGCGCGCCACATAGCATTATGTTAGGAATTGAAATCCTTTTGTTCAATATACTTAATCTGCACGTCGGCCAATTTGCTCATACTAGCCAAGCTAGAGTATTGGACACTTCGCCTAAAGTAAATGTCCAATTTACAGTGTTATTAGGAACATTTTTCCGAGACGCTGCCGTGGAAGCCTTAACTCGACACTGAGGCTTCCGATTATAATTCTAACTTACAATAATTCGTTACATGGAGCCATACATGTACTCCAGGCCTATATGGGAGTTGTGAATTCGAAACATTTGGAGTTTACAGTTAATTTGTCCACTATTAACAGAACAGCTTTATTTATTATAATACTTCTGTAATAGTAATAAACAAGCGGCCCCCACGAGTTTACAGTTAAGCATAATATTTGTGTACCCATTTGAATACATATTTTGGCGATTAGGTTAAGAACTAATTTTCGAGGAATTGATTGGCTGATTCTCCTGCACCTTACTGTAAATGTTAACGTAAATATCCAATAAATGATGCGATTCACTGTCAAGTGAAACTGACTACATGCGAAATAGTGTGAATCGACACTAATAAATGGTTCTTTACCATTATTCGAATGTTTATTGCACAATTCGCTCAACTTGATGGTACGCAGCGCCATGCACCTCCATTGCGTACCGAAGAATGCTCTCATGGACACGATAGAACACGCGACACCAACCTCAGATTCCCATCACCCTTAGGGGCTCCGCTGAAATCGTCACGGAATTCTTTGGTTTCAGCATCAACAAGTACGTACTGCCCTCTGATCCACATCGTGTGCGTTCCGTCGACCGAGTTGACGACTCCTGTAGCATCCTCTATCAACGAGGCATCTACCCTCCAGAAAGCTTCACGCGTGTGTCCAAGTATGGTCTGGCCATGGTCGTCACTGCCGATGAAAAACTCAGCGCGTATCTCAAGAACGTCCTCGACCAGCTAGCAGGTGCACATGCCTACATACGTCGAGTTCAGTTGTCGTGATGCGATTGCAGGATGGCTCGTGGAGAGCCAAGTGCAGAAGCTCGTGGTCGTCGTCGCCAACGCCAACACAGACGACATCCTCGAGCGATGGATGTTTGATGTGTACGCGGACCCGCCATCCGCCCACGGGTATGTCCGTTGCACTCGATTTCGTATCGTACTCACTCGTATCTAGCGTCAATAGCGCTGCAGAACTCAAACCAGCGAAGGTCGTCATGAGCGAAATACAAGCCATCATGCGTCAGATCACGGCCAGCGTGTCGTTCCTACCGCTGCTGAATGACCCGTGCACATTCGACCTGCTCGTGTACACAGACAGGGACGTGCATGTGCCTCAAACTTGGGAGGAGTCGGACCCGCGCCTCGTCGAGAACTCGGTTGAAGTCCGCCTGCGTTCGTTCACGACCAAGGTAACCACAAGACGACAATGATGGGATGTTGATGGAATTGTTTGAGCTTGCAGGTGCACAAGGTGGATGCCATGGTCGCGTACAAAGACCCCGACACGACCATCTAGCTCGACTCCACGGCGATACACGGCTTGGTCCAGGGATGGGCATGATGCATGTATGCGCACATGGATAGAATAATGAGATTTGAAACCAATAATGTGGTTGGGATACATGATCAATCATCTCGCTCGATACTGCCGTGATGACATGGAATCGCCGCCTTCGGACCTCGATGGATTTGGCTTCCAGGAGAGTACCGTGTGCAGCATGCGACGCATCCATGACAAAGTCTAGCGTTTGTTTCTCATGTAGTTTTAACCTTGGTAAACTTGGTCGTGAGCGCGCCCACCGCTTTCTTGAAAGTGCCTTCGTCGAAATGGCCTTCCTCGTCGAAGAATTTGCCCACGTACAGCTTCTCCTCGACGTGCTTTGGCTGCGCGACGGATTCGATGCGGAGTGTGTAGTATTCCTGGAAGCGAGGGAATTTAGCGCGCACCACGCACTTGTCGCCGTCCTAGTTGGAATGCAATGATGAGACAAGACGACGACGGACGAGGAATACCTTGAGGCTAAAGCGCAGAATGATGTCCTTCTCGATCCACCAAATGTAGCTTGTCAAGAGCCCGTTGCAAATGAAGAAACTACACACCATGGTCGGTCAGTAAGGAACAACTTATGAATAGTCATGGGGGCGGCTGTCGTACATGGTCGCGCACGCAATGATGATGTAGCGGCTGTCTGGAAATGGGACGCCGCTGAAGTGTGTTCCGGCCGACACGGTGATGGCAAACGCCATGAGCAGCAGTTTCAGGTTGTCCACAGTGTAGTTGATTGTCACGGTGCTCGTTTGTTCTTCTCGAAAGTACTCGCCGACCTTATCGTCCAGGAGGTACTTTACGGCCGTCGAGTCCCCCGTGTCGATCTTCGTGTACTCTATCGCCGCAGGTCAACTTCACGTCATATCGTACGGTGCGGTCAAGTCTGTCTCTCTCTACCTTTCTCCTCCTCTTCCTCAACATCATCATCATCGTCGTCGTCGTCCTTCTTCTTCTTGGAAAACCACCCGCCCATGTTACCGCACTTGGACTGTAGACGGAATGGGAAAATGCTGGCTGCATTCCCAACATTCAACCACATTTGCCACGCGGCAAACATCCTCTTACATGTTATACAGAATATTATATTAGAAAGGTTTTCACACTTCAATTTGAATTTCATGCAAGTTGAGCATTCAGCACGAACATGTAACTCTGACGGTTGTACAAGGCACTGAACGCGTTGCCGTCCATTTGGATGACCTCTATTCCATCTCAATGATCCTCCACGGCACTGCATGTGGCCTTGGGTGTTGTTTGAAGACGAGGACAGTTCAGGAGAACAGTAGCTGGACCAAAGCTAACCGATCGAGTCACCATGGCAACTCACGTGGTTGCCACTGATGTCATTGGTATCCGTCGATGGCGATTTCCACATTGCGAATTGTACGTACATGAATGTGATCGAGACACATGCCGAGTGTCGGTGCTGCTGCAACAGACTGCAGCCGCCCTCGCCGCAGCGGCGGTCGAAACGTCCTGTCGTCGACATAGTCGGCCCGTCGATGCCATCACAGGCAACTGCGCCCCCATGAACCACCTGCCCGACGCTACAAAATACCACGTTGCCATCAACGACAAGCAGTACAACAAAGGATTGAACTGTGGTCGATGTGTGCAGGTGCAGTGCAAAGTCCCTCGATGCAAATCCAACATGATCATAACGGCGCAAGCGACGCACCGATGCCCCGAGTGTGCCCACGGCGACCTCGACATGCCGCTGCCGCTCTTTTTAGGTCTCAGGGTATGTCACGGACAAGTACGAGATCGTGGACTGCCCCGTGACGGGAGGGATCCAAGTGTGTGCGAAGGAAGGCAGCTCCTTTTACTGGCTGTGCGTGCAGCCCATGAACACCATGTCGGGGGTGAAGGCGATGAAGGTCAATAGCGGCTCGGCCCCTCCATTCCTTCCATGCGACTTCTTCATGACGACGAAACTCGGCGTGGAGTGGAGAAGACACGAACATGGAAATAATGATGTCGTGGCGAAACCCCATGCACCCAGATCAGCCAGCAGTCCCCCCGTGGACAGCCCGAACTCGACGCCCCTGGACCTGAATCAGGTGCTGCTGACGCCTTCGGCTCTCCATTTGCATTTCGTGGGTAGAGATTCTAGTCGTGAGCGTCTACGCTCAATGTCCAAAGCCCATAATGTATACATGTAATCGCTCTACCCCCTTGCGAGTTGGTAGTACTTGGTCAACGAGAAAGCAAGTGTATACTGGCTCCTATCGTAATCACATGTCACACGCAACAGCAGGGCAATGTGATCTTTGTGGTGTCAAAGTTGTGTTTTTTGTTACGCCAATTGCAAGTTGTGTACTACTTTTACTTTCATAGTATCGTTGAAGATGACAGCCGCCATCGAATCCATGGATGGCATTTAAAGGTCATTGGCTCAAGGGAGTTTCCAATGGCGCGACATATCCAATACTACAGACACCATTCCAGGATGCACGAATATCTTGCCATTTCTAACGAGTGTACGCAAACGTTTCGAGACCAAGGCCGAGGGTGTTGAGTCCGTCCAAGACTTGCGCCTTGGCTTGCACGACGCTATCGAACAAGTCGTCGACTTGCGGGTACGCACTCGGCCCTGCCGCTGACGACGGCATGACCATGCGTAGCGACGCCCGCTGCATCTTCTTGAGCCCGAGTCGCTTGGCCTGTCGTCGTTGGTCGCGCGACGAGATGGGGGTGATGTTGAACGTCCGCTTCACCAGCTCGGTCAAGTACGACGTCTTGGTCACGTCGAGGCAGGTGAAGCCTTGGTAGTTCTATCGACACGGTACATGTATATAGATTTGCCACGTATCCCGTGTCTTCATACAAACCTCCAAAGCAAACACGCGCACGGTGGAATGCTGCGTGACCACTTCCGCATGCTTGACGAGGAACACCACGAGGCTGTGCCACTGGCGCCTCGCGGCCCAGTGCACGGCCGTGTCCCCCTAAAGCTCCATGCGATCACGAACCTCCTTTCTCATGGCATGCGTTTGGTGGAGTGTTCTGTACATGTGCATCTTGGTGGGTGAGGCAGGCCCCGTGGTCCAGCAGCAGCTTGCAAACACCGCGATGGCCTGCCCGCGCTGCTTCGATCAGCGCCGTTGACTTGCTGTGAATCTACAATGACATGATGGGCAGCTGATATATATATATATATATTACCGTGTCGATCGCGTCCACTTCGGCCCCCAAGTGTAGCAAATACTCGACAATCGACTCTTGGCCACGCCTAGTCCGTCCCCAAACAACATTATCAAGCTCGAGACTTCAAGTTCTCCATGAATCTGAAGTCGTAGTTACCATGCGGCAGCATGCAGCAGCGTGCGGCGGCCTTGCCTGGGCTCCTTGTTGTGCATGTTGAGCAACCTACGACCCACTGATGAGCACCGTTGTCATCCACTACTTATTATTAGTGGTCCTCATGCCGTATTCAGTAAAGAGTGTCGTACTTGGCCGTGGAATCGACCAGAAAGAACTTTTGCACGACGTCCAAGTCGCCCTCGGCCACTGCGCGCCACACGTCGCCAGTGTACTTCATGAGAAACTTGCGGGCGTCGGCGCGCTGGCTCTTCTCCGCGTCCGTGTCGTCCACCCCTTCATCCACTGCCTCTCGTGCTTTGCGCATGTCGTCCAGCCGCACGCGTTCCGCTTCCGTCTTGGCCCTAAGCTCAGTTGATCAAATGACACCATAATGCGATGAAAAAGTAGACGGCCATCATGGCATGTTGTCGTTCAAGAGATACACCGACGAGATCGCATTACTTGTATGTGACAGATCGGCTGCGACGAGCCCCCCCCCCATCATCCTGTGCCAAAAATGAAGTGGCCACCACCATCGTGTCGCTGCGTCAATTCTCTTATCCTACCAGTGCAACGCCGGTCGGGGCATCATCGCGGGGTTTTGGTTGGTCCTCAGGTACCGTAACACTGCCTTGAGTTTGCAATCCCTCTAAATGTTTCACGGTCGCCAAGCGCTGCTCGAGCTGTCGTTGGGAGCGCTTGGCTCTCAATCTGGTCATGGTGGATAACGCGGTGGCTTCCGTGCCGTCGTCGGGGCCTGCAAAAAGCGACTGGGCAAACTGTTCGTCGTCGCCGTTGTTGGGCATTGCCGGGTCGTCGTTTCCTAGTCGTCCTTCGGAAGCATGCTGCATCTGCTCGGCCAGAATGTGCTGCAAGTCGACCATCTCGATCGCAGTCGCCCGCGTTGCCACGGCATTCATCAGCGAGCACTTTCGCATGTCCGACGTGGTTGTCCGGTCCATTCCGTGCGCGATGGCGGCGGTGGTCTGGGACTTGGTTCTGTCCATGTTGTTGCGCGCGTCGACTTCCAAGCGCTCCCTCGACGCCACTTCAGACTCCACGCTTTGGACGAGACAGTCGTACTGGGACACGACGTCGCCCACCATACGCAGGCCCTCGTCCACGCGGCGAACGTCGGGATCGATGCGTCGAAAGGCTTTGCGGACCTGTCCAATATGATTGCATTCACACACGTATGCAGGCTTCATGATCTCGGTTTTGGTACCCCGATGACGTTGGATCGCACATCAAACGCCATCGTTTCAATGCGCGAGTTCTGGAAGATGGGGCCGTTCAGCTCTGGGGCGACAATCGCGTCGTTCCAAGACTGCTGGCTCAAGCAGTTCAGACCACTGAGAATGCGACTGCACTCCTCAATGATCACTGTTTTGCCGTTGCAGGCGCGGACGTAGTCCGCCCCCTGGCGACAATTGTTAAGGGAAAGGAACAGCCACTTGCTGGTGCTTCATACTGAGGAAGACGTACCGGCGACTGGCTCAATTGGGTTTTGATCTGCGCTTTCTCAAATACATTGCATGCATTGAGCGCCGCTTGGACAAGGGTGGCGGCACCGATGCCATGCTTGTCCCGAGGTTCACCAAGTCCGTTGTCAAGGGCTTTGTCCAACAGCCCACTCAACTACAGCATTGTGAAAAACGTGATAGAATAAGGATGGCCAACCTCGTCATAGCGCTCAATTGTCCACTTGGAACTGTCTCGTTCCTTCAAGAACGCGCGCTCCAGCTCCTGCTTGATGGCCTGGAGGGGCACTTGCGCCATGTGGTGATATGGTACTGTATCGACGAAAGGTCGTGATCTTGCAACAAAACCTCTATTGTTTCATGTCAACCTGCAATATTACATACTTCAACTCGTCATTTTCCTGTTCATGAATTGCCACATCCGAATTTGATTTGCAACCTTGTTGCGTTAATGTCAGGAGCTGTCGTGATCGTCGGCGCCGGCGTCGTTGGACTCACCACGGCGCTCCAACTCATCCTGGATGGAGTGTCGCCATCACAGATCACAATCGTCGCCAAAGACGGACCGGAGAAGTCGACGTCGTTTGTAGCTTGGAGCGTTGTGGGAGTGGTAACACGCACACCCATTTACTCATCCCCCGCCACCTAACCATCCCATCGTAGTCCTCCGTATCACATGGAAGCGAGTCCAAACGCCTTAAAGTGGTGTGAAGCTACGTTTCACAAATGCGTGCAGCTCATGCGGTAAGCCTTACCGCAACCTAATCTCCCAACAAGGTGTCCTAGGGAATACCCCGAGAGCGGCATGCACATCGTTCCCAACATCACCGTGAGTCAGCACCCCCTCAAGACGAACACTGCGGCCAAAGCCATGACCCCTACCACCTATCGAGAAAGCTCCGACCTCACGTCTCCCGCCATGACGTCGTGGCTTCAAACTCACGGCACGGCGGAACTCGGCTCGTTCCGTCATCTCCAGCACTATGATGCGGTCGTGGCCGACATGGGGGTGTACCTCGGCTGGCTGAAGGATCAATTGGCGTCTCACCGTGTCCACATCAACGCCCTGCATGTAACCGATCTCCGTGCATTGGCTACCCCTGGAACGATTGTCGTCAACTGCACTGGCCTCTTCAAAGAGGACCCGGCCATCTTCCCATGCAAGGGCCAAGTGGTGATGGTGCACGCTCCGTGGATCCGATCCGCAATATGCGACGAAGATTCCGGCGCGTACATGATTCCTCGGCCGAACGGGAACCTCATCTGTGGCGGCACGGCGGAGAACGGTGTTTGGAACACCGATGTCCAAGCCGACGTGACGGACAAGATCTTGGCCAAATGCGCGCTAGTCGTGCCGAGCGTCGCGCGCGCCAAAGTTGTGGCTGCCCGCGCAGGGTTGCGACCTGAGCGGAAGGGAGGAGTCCGTGTCGACCTTGAAAAGAGTCCGGCCGGTGGATTCGTCGTTCATCATTATGGTGAGCGAGCTACATGTTGGACGACGACGGAACCAAATATGTGACAGCGAACGATATAGGACATGGCGGGTCGGGGTTTTGTCTTGCGTGGGGAACGGCAGTGGAAGCATCGTCCCTCGTACGCCAGTGCCTCACCCTTCGAAGCAAGATGTAAGCGCAAGGGTAGATGCAGATATGTACTACTGTAGCCACATCCATTGACCATCATCGATGCCACAGCAGTAGATCATTTAGACGAATCACAAACCATTACGTAGTATTTCTTTGTCATTCTAGCCAATGAAAACTGTTCCGTTTTCACCCCAGAACTAGCTAGTATCAGTGTCAAATCAGGTACGAAGTATCCGGACAATAATAATGGATTAATCTCTGATTAACTCAACTTTACAATTGCTTCCGTTAAGGATTGGCTATAATACGACAAATTTGGGTTCAAGCTTCTATGATTGGTTAAAATGATTATCATTTAGACGAATCCCAAACTATTACCTTGTATTACTCTGTCATTCTAGCCAATGAAAACTGTCCAGTTTTCACCCCAGCATTTAGAACACGTGGCACGCAGCATTTTTGGGCGCGTCGCCACGTTCATTTCGGTTTCCACAGCGCATCGAGCGAGCAGCAGGATGAAGCTTCCCGTGGTGTCCTTCCTCATGGCGATTGCCGCCATCTTCGTGCACATGCCTACCGTGGTGGAAAGCAACCTGGCAGGCGTTGACTTTGGCGGCGAGTTCTTCAAGATTGCCCTCGTCAAGCCCGGCAAATCGTTTGAAATTGTCACCAACGTACACAGCAAGCGGAAGACCGAGACGATTGTGTCGTTCAATGGCGAAGAACGTCTGTTTGGTGCCGACGCCATGAACATTGAAGTCCGTCGCCCGCAGAACGCGTACTCGCAGATCCGTCGCCTCCTCGGCACAACCGTGACCCATCCGTTGGTTGAATCCATGACCAAGTCCGAATACTTTCCATACACATTGACGCATAACGAAACGCGCGGGTCCGTTGGGCTCAAGCACGACGACGAGCACACGTTCCACGCGGAAGAGCTCGTGGCGATGGTGTTCACCCACGCGAAGACGATCACGAACGAGTTTGCCGAAGGTCCCGTCAGGGACTGGGTCGTGACCGTGCCGAGCTACTTTGCCGAAGCCCAGCGCCAAGCTGTGATTGACGCGGCAGAAATCGCCGGCATTCGCGTGTTGTCATTGATCGACGAAAATACTGCCGCCGCGCTCCACCACGCATTGTCCATCGACGTGCCCGAAGTCGGCAAGCCGACGCGCGTCATGTTCTACAACATGGGCTCGACGTCGCTGCAAGTGTCCGTGGTCGAGTACACCAGTCGCATCGTGCCGGACGGGTTCAAGAAGAACAAGACGATCGTGGACTTTGAAGTGCTGGGCAAGTCCTGGGATGAAACGTTGGGGGGATCGCAGTTTGACCTCCGGCTGGCCGACAAGTTTGCGGACGAGTTCAACACGAAGCTCAAGAAAGGCGACGACATCCGCCTCGTTCCCCGCGCCATGGCCAAGCTCCGCGCCGCCGCGCGCAAGACCAAGATTGTGCTGAGTGCCAACGAAGTGATCCCGGTGGTCGTGCCGAGCTTGCATGCCGACTTGGACTTTAAGAGCAACGCCAAGCGCAGCGAGTTTGAAGCGTTGTGCGCCGACTTGTTTGGGCGCGTGCTCGGCCCCGTCGAGTCGGTGCTGCAAAAGACCGGGTTGGCCAAAACCGACCTCAGCGCCATCGAAATCATCGGCGGCGGCGTCCGCATCCCCAAGATCCAGTCGCTGCTCAAGGGGTACTTTGAGCGCGACCTGGGCCTGCACTTGAACGGCGACGAAGCCATGGCACTTGGCGCGGCGTTCCACGGCGCGAACCTCAGCACGGCGTTCCGCGTGCGCCACGTCGGCATGACCGACATAGCGTCGTATCCCGTCGGCGTCCGTCTCGTGGACTTGCATCGCGAGCATTCCGCGGCGGACGACGGTGACGACAAGCACTGGGTGAAGCGCGCATCGCTGTTTGGCGACGCCCAGCGACTGAACGTCAAGAAATCGGTCTCGTTTTCCCATTCCACCGACGTAAGCTGCACATTCCGGTACGACCAGCCGTCTGGCCTCCCCGCGGGCACGTCGGCGCTGATTTCGCGCTACAACATCACGGGCATCGACGCGTTTGTGTCCAAGTATGCCGACAAGAACCTCGGCGAGCCCAAGGTCACGCTCACGTTTTCGCTGGACGGAAGCGGGCTGGCTCATATTGTCAAGGCCGAGGCGTCACTCGAAGAAGAAGTCGAAGTCGTGGAGAAAAAAAAGATCAAAAAGGATGGCGACGACAAGAAGAAGACGACCAACGACGTTGAAGCCGATAAAACCGAGGCGAAAGCAGAGGACGACGATGTCAACGATGTCGAAGACAAGGTTGAGTACGAAGAGATCAAGACGCTGCAAAAGAAGGTCCACCGCGGGCCGTTGGTGGTCGTGCGCGCCGACGGCGTCCACCGCCACGACGCTGGCATGTCGATTGTGCCCATGAGCGTCCGCACCAAGAAGGAATCGATCGCGCTCTTGTCCGAGCTTGACAAAGCCGACAGCATCCGCAAGACCAACGCCGAAGCCAAAAACCGCCTCGAAGCGTTCGTGTACGAAGCGCGCGAGTACCTGAGCCAGCAAGAGGAAGCGGTCGCGTCCGTGAGCACCCCCGACCAGCGCGAGAAGCTCGCGACCGAAGTCGACGCGACGGAAGAGTGGCTGTACGAAGATGGAGACGACTTGGACGCCAACGCGTACAACGAGCGCCATGCCCCGCTGCGCGCGCAGTTGGACGCGCTCGCGTTCCGCGTCGACGAGCTCGCGGCGCTTCCTGAAGCCATTTTGAAGGCGCAGCAGTATGTGATTTCCACCAAGGACCTCATGGAGCAGTGGGCGACCGAGAAACCCCAGGTGACGGAGGCCGAACGCGGCGACATCGTGGCCAAGGTGGACGAGCTCGCGGCATGGATCGAGGAAGAGCAGGCCAAGCAGGCCGCCATCCCCAAGCATGACACGCCCGTGCTGACGTCGGCCCAAGTGCTCAAGAAGGTTTCGTTCGTCAAGAAACTCGTCACGGCGCTCGGCAAGAAGCCGAAACCCGTCGTGGAAAAGAAGAAGGAAGAGTCGGAGAAGAAGCCCAAGAACGACACTGCCGACGAGACCCCCCCGGAGGACCTGGACGGACATGACTCGAAGAAAGATGTTGAGGACAAGACGCCCAAGGAAGGAGATGCGAGCACCTCTGACGATAAGAAGAAGGACGAGCTGTAGAGGTACCAATAGGTTTATGAACACGATAAGTATATTCCCATCATTTTGGACGAGTTCAATTGTTATAACTGACTGTAAGCTGTCGACGAGAGTAATTCACATTGTCTTCCGTCAACTGATTGGCTATAATAAGTATAATTCATATGGTCTTCCGTCAATGATTAGCTATAATACGACAGTTTTGTCGTATTATAGCCAATCATTGACGGAAGACAAGGTGAATTTTAACCAATCTGAAAGGAGGATTGGACGACGTTATCCGGATACCTCGAATTGACACTGATGCTACCGCGCCGATTGCCGCTTGGCGCAGTGGAGAATGAGGATGGGAAAGTGGTGATCCCTCCAAGTGCCCGCGCTGATGGAAGTGTGCGTAAGGAGATACGAGTGCGCCAGGGATTTGTCCCCCAGGATGAACAACCTATGTATCGCCCCAGGGCACTACGACAGGCAGCCGGAGCTGCATCGACTTCGACGCCACCGAAGCCTCGTGCAGTAGCTGCCCCAAAAGACTCCGACGACCTCTCGGCATGTATTGATTCCCTTTCGATCAGCGATGAAAAGACAACGATGCGAGATCAAACCCGACGCATTCCCTTGGGTGCCGTGGAAACAACGTCGGGAGAAGTGGTCATTCCTTCATCTGCACGGGCCGACGGGTCGGTGCGGAAACAAATTCGCGTCCGACCTGGGTTTGTGCCTCAAGACGAGCAGCCTACATACCGTCCCCGCGGCCTCCGATCCCCCTCCACTCGACAAGATCAGGATTCTGTCCTGCCAGAGCATGCCACATCACCTGCCCCAGCCCACGACGAACCGGTTTCGGAAGGTGGCATCGACGTCGCCGTCCTGACGAGTCCTTCTCCACCACACATCCAAGACGTCTCCGGCGTCGACTTGGATACCACAGCAAGTCGTGCCTCCTCGTCGAACCGCCGCGACTCAACGACTTCTTCCAAGCAACAATGGACACGACGTGATCGCCGAGAAAGCCCATCGCAACCACCAAAGTCCCATCGCCACCATACTCATACTCGCCATCCCCAATATCATGATGCACCTAGCGTCAAGCCAGGACCTTCGAACACCCCGAAACGCTCTCCCAACACACTACGCGTGGTTGAGCTTTAACAAATCCCTCCAACTATATAGCCATAGACCCGTTTCAATTGCTACTCAAATACCGACCGCCTTCGCGCGTTGCTACCCAACACATCCTTCCGCAGCTTTGAATCATCGTCAAATGTCTATTCTTCTTATGTAAATACGCCCTCGTGTGCGGTGTGTGGTCCTACGCAGACGCTTCGACGTAGGCGGCGGCCAGCCCTTGGACATGCGCGACGGACGCGTCCGTGCCATGGTCGATTTCATATGTCAAGTACTTTTTGAACAGCGCCTTCATCTTCTTGGCTGACAGCGACAGACTCAGCGCGCGCTCAAACAAGAGCCGCGTGCTGTCTTGGGCGCCGTACTTGATCTCCCGGTCCAGATAAACGTTCCAGAGATCCATCTTCTTGGGGTACGTGGCCACGAGCTGTTCAAATACCGTGCGTCCGTGCTCCTTCTCGTTGAACTCGTACTGCATGAGCGCAAACTTGGTCAGCACCTTGACGTGCTTGTGCTTGGGCAGCGACTGCATGCTGCGGGAGAGGAGCTGCCGCGCAGTCGGCGCGTCGCCCGCCGCCATGTGAAACTTGAGGCTACTGAGCCACACCTTGGCGCTTGTGTTGAACTTCTTGTGCATGGTCTTGAACGTACTCAGCACGTCCTCGGCTTGGTCGTGGCGGGAGTAAATCTCGATCAGCTGCAGGTACACTTTTTTGGGGTCGTTGGCGCGGATGGCAGAGTTGAACACGCGCTGGAACGACGCTTCGTCGCCGTGGTCGTGCTCAAAGTTGAGGAACGCCACCCACACGTTGAACTTTTCTTGGACGTCGCGGAACGAGATCTTGGACGTCGCACGCGTTGCCACGTCACGGGCGGCGGCAATGTCCGTCTGCGACACGTGGAACGCCACGTACTGGATCCACAAGAACGAGTTTTGGGGGGATACGGCCAGCAGCCGCTCAAAGTCGTCGGCACTCTCGGGCACGCTGTCGCCCGCCGCCAACGCGCGTTCGCGGTACGCCACGTACATGTCTTCATGCTCCTTGAGGCGCTTCTTCATGCGCTTCAACTTGGACTGAGATGCTGCGTCGTCGCCATCTTGTTCGTCGTCCCCGTCGGCAGCCGCAGCAGGTTGGTCGATCGAAAACCCATCCCATGTAAAGTCGGCATGCGGGGCTTCCACCGGTTCATTCTCGTCGTCGTCATCATCATCGTCGTCTTGGCCCATTGCATCGTCAGAGTCGTCGTCGTTGATGTCCACCGCAGCAGCGTCGCTGTCGTCGTCGCCGTCCATGTCGACATCGTGCACTTGCCGATTGTCCTCTTCCTCCACTTCTACCTCGTCTTCTTCGTCCTCTTCTTCGTCGCTGCTGACATCATTTTCAAAATACGACGGCTTCAACCCCAGCGACACGCGGCCGCCTTCGACCTTGAGTACCTTTGCCTTGACGTAGTCGCCCACAGAGAATACCCCGTCAAGTGACTTGACTTTGGCGTCGGCCACTTCGCTGATGTGACACAGTCCACTGACGCTGCTGTTTTCCAGCAACACAAATACACCGTACGTTTGGATGCTGCGGATCGTGCCCTTGACCGTTTGACCCACCGTGAGCGACTTGACCGTCAACTGGCTCGTGGAGCCGGTCACCACGGACGCCTTCAAACTCAATTCGACTTTGCCGTTGTCGACCTTGGTCACGCGACCGGCCACGAGCGTACCCGGAGGGAACGTCGCCGCCGGCTCCTTGACGAACTCGTCACTCAAGTCGCGGAGCATCACACGCGCCGTGACCGATCGGTGCAGACGGACAAACACTCCGCCTGCCGCAACGGTGGCCACGTAGCCCGAGACCAAGTCGCCGACTTGGGGCAATTTGCCCTTTTGCGCCGCGTCCGCAGCCGCGTACTGCTTGGGGTTGGCGAGCGCGCCCGCCTTGACCGTGAGTTCCAACGACGGGTCCTTGCTCAGCACCACCGCCTGCACGAACGTGCCGTGCACGAGCCCCGCCAGCGGCAAGTTGGACGGCGTGTCTTCGACTTCACTCACGCAAATCCGGCCAAATGTATGGGCGCCCACTTGCAGCATCACGGACGGAGCCGCGAGCGCACGCACCTTGAGGTTGACGCGGCCCAGCACAACCGAGCCCACTTCCAGCGCAGACCGGGCCTTCTTGTGCGTCGTCAGGTCGAGCGTCTTGGCGTCGGGGTCGCACGACAGCACGCGGACGGACAGCGGCGTGCCGACAGGGAACGACTGCGCAAACGACGCTAGCGCCGACGGGTCCGTGGACAGCTCGAGCACGTGCACGAAGCCCACGACGCGGGCACTGAGGCGCACCATGACCCCGTCCTTGGTGGTTTCCACGACTACGCCGGGCAAGAACTTGCCCGACTGTAGCAGGTCATACCCGGCGTCGGCCCAGTCGGCGCGGGGGGTCAAGTTGTCCCCGGTCTGGTCCGCCGCACGCAGCGACACGTTGAGGGAGCGGAAGTTGGCGACGTTGTCTTCGCCCACGGGCTTGCGCTGGTTGGCGCCCTTTTCAACCAACGCGACGATGCGACCGGTCACGACCGAGTTGACGGCGAACGCGTCAAACGGGTGGCTGCCCTTGGTCGTCACGTCCACGTCCACAATCGACACGAACGCGTTCACTTTGCCTGTGCTCGTGGAGCACTTGATTTTCAGCTCCATCGAGTCTTCCTTGATGCCAACGATGCGGCCAGTCACCGACGCACCAATCACAAAGTCCGACCCGTGGTACTTGGGCAAGTGCAGTTCTTGGTTGTCCTTCTTCGCCGACTTGGTCCCCTTGTTCTTTTTGATCGACGTTGCCAGCACCACGAGCGGCAAGTCGCTGAACGGCGCGCTCCCCTTGGCATGCCCCTTGACAATCACCTTGTGCACTTGGCCAACTTCCAGCGACAGGTCGTCGCAGGTTGCCGCCGGTTGGTGGAACGAAGCGACTTGCAGCAGGGCCACCGCGTGAGACTCGGCTAGCGTCACCACGGCATACTCGTCGCGCAAGAGCAAGATGGTCGCGTCTACGTCCGTGTCGTTGGCAAGACGAGCCGCCGCCTTGCGTCCTTTTCTGTCGCCGGCCTTGACAAACTCGGCGGGCAGGGCGTGGCCATAGTACACTTGCTTGTCAAAGTCGTAGTCGACCAAGCGGAGCTTGACCTTGTCGTTCTCGGTCCAGTCCAAGTCGGTTGTGTTGGGAACCACGACCGTGGCGTCGTCCTCCGCCAACGCACACACGTGGCCGTACTTCTTGGCCGAGATGAACACGGCCTTTTCCGAGTGTCCGACGGTGTGCGCGATGATCGGTGCGTGGGACGCGGCATGCTCCGCCAACAAAGCGGAGAGGCCATCCACGGACGGCGACGGCACGCGAAAGTCGAGCATGAACTGGCTCTTCTCCGCGTCCACCTTGTGCACAAGGCACTGCACCGTGTCGCCGATTTGGAACAATCCGTCGGGGGAGCTCACGAATCGGTCCGTGAGGAACGCGATGGGGGCGAGCGCCTGCAAGTTGTTGAGGAAGCTCACAAACACCCCAAACGGGCGGATATCGCGCACAAAGCCCGTGACCAGCCGCCCTTCGGCCACGTCTTGAAACGTGGACGGCATGGTGGCCTTGTGGGCCAAAAGCGTCGGCTTCTTGGTCAAGTGGAGCAGGCCGTCTTGCGACTGGAACAAAACGAGCGCGTCAAACGTGTCTTCCACCGCGATGGAAGGCGAAAACAAGCGCGGGAAGTCGGTCAAGTGGGCCAGCGGGAGCACGCCGTCGATGCCGTCGGCCGTTTGCACGCGGACGACCGAGTCCTCCACGTCGGTGACGGTCACAGACACGACGGTGCCCGCCGCGACGGCAGGCGACGACGACGGGAGCGACCCCTTGGCGCCCTTGCCGGACGTCGAAGAGGACGACTTGGTTGTGTCGAACGTAAGCGTCATGCGCTTCTTGGTGGCGTCGCAGCGGGCCACGGCCACCTTGACCACCTGTCCCGCAGAGTAGGCGGCCGCAATGTCCTCAACTCCCGCGTTGTGCAGCGTAGCTGCCGGCACGAGACCGAACACACCGTTGTAGAAGCCGACAATGAGCCCAAAGTCGGCGATCTTGGTCACAAACCCGTGGGCGACGGTGCCCGGGGTCGCCTGTTCGTACGACGTCAGCGGTGTCAAATCGGACGCGACGAGACCCTTCTTGAGCGTGAGGTGGGTCCGCTTGGCCGCGACGTCCACTTGCAGCACGCGCACGTCGATCACATGGCCTGGTTTGTACTTGGACATGGTCTTCTTGAGTGCCACCGTGGGCGCATGGGACGAGTTGACGACGCCCCGCACGCCGTCGCAGATGTCGACGAGGATGCCCCACGACTCGACCGACACGACTTTGCCCTTGATGAGCGACCCCGGTACCAGGTCCGCCTGGCGCAGCACCGCCTTGGTCAACGCGGACGGCGCCAACGTCAAGTTGACGAGCCCGTCGAACGCACAGTACCCAACCACGCGACCCGGGACCACCTGGCCTACCTTGAAGTGTTTGTCGAGCTTTTCAATGCGCGAGTCGGCAACGCGGGAGATGTGCGCGAACGCCGGCAGGAACTCCTTCCACGACAGCCGATCGCCGCCGACACTGGCCGGCCCTGCCAGACTGAGCAGCATGCCGATGCCCGCGTCGATGCGATGCACCACGGCGGTCTCGACAACATCTCCGATCGCCTAGCCACAAACCACCCAACTGTTGGTCGCATGTTGATATGACAGGTCGACTACTAGACAATAGACAACCATATATTTCTCTCATTCTCTCCGGACGTACTTGTTTGAATTCCGGCGCTTGCAAGTAGACAATGTGGGGTGCCATGGACAGAGTCACGGCTTTGGTAGTGCTGTCAATCCCGATGATACGCGCGCGGCCCTTGAGCCCCTTGCTGTACGCGGCAGCCCAGTCCTTCTGGCACGGGTTACTCATGTGGTTGTACTCGACCGTGCCCGAGAAGAAGGTGAGGAAGTTGACTTGCAGGCCGTTCGCGAGCACGTCCTCGACCTTGACGTTGAGGAGCATGCCAAGCGACAGAGTGGACATGGTGAACGAGTCGCCGCGGGTGATGGCTTTGACCGCCACGGCGCGCTCCGTCGTCAGCGTGGCCGTGTTGGTGTGCACGTTGACACCCACGACGACGCAAAAGAAGAGCTGACCGGGGCGCGCTTCCGTGTGGCCGTCCGGCAAATGCAAGTCCTTGGTCGGGATGAAACCGGTGAACCCTCGGACGCCGAGGTTCACGATCACGCCGTGGTCTTCGACGCTGACGACGCTGGCGTAGATGGACGCACCTTTGACGATGTGCTTGACGCTCTGGTTTGCGTTGACGAGCGACGTCCGGAGCGACAGCTCGATGCGCTTGCCGCGGTCTTCCTTGGAACATTTGAGGACCACGCATGCAACGTACTGTCCGATGTGGAAGAGGTCCGTGAGGGTAGACGTCGACGAAGAAGAAGAAGATGCTTCGTCGGACGTTTCCTTGCGCGCGACGACGCCGTTGAGTTTGTTGGGCAAGCTCACCACGAGGTCGTGCTCGTTGATCTGACGAATGACCCCCATGACCAGCATCTGCGGACGCAACGTCTTGAATGTGATGACATGGGCCAATGCTGGCTTGGCGTCCGGAGCGGACTTGTCGGCGGCAGTCGACGACGACTTGACGTCTTTGGATTTGTGGTGCTTGGGTCGTTTGTGGTCGGCACTACCTGCGAGCGTGTCGTCGACGACGGACTTATCCTTCTTGCCGAAGAGGACTTCCGAATCGGACGTCTTCTTGCGCTTCTTGGACGCATCCTCCTCTGCGGTCTTGGGCTTCTTGCCGCGCGGAAAGCTCGCGTCCATATTGGTCAAGTTTTGATTGTGTTTGAATGTTGGCGTTTCCAACAGATTTTGGTTGGTGCAAAGCTGTTAAAACGAAATGGCCAATCAGATTGCACCATTTTGTTCCCAACTTGAAGGGACATTTCATGGCGCGCAAATCAACCCGGGACCGCGGAAATTGGACCAAAGAAAGCAGCATGTCAACACCAAGTGGCCATGTTCATAGCTCAGCAGTGCGCACATAGAACGACCTGTGTGTGTGTGGACTCATCATGCAATTGAGCACATCCTCGATACTTTTTAACCAGACTACTGTATCTCACGTAGAGATTCCCAACGACAACGATCATGGCTTGGACGTCACCCAGTCTCCATTCGAATGTCCTTTAGAATACTACAATATTGATACATCTGACACCAGACCATGTTTGCATAACGTTAACGTGGTGTTACGTGCAAATCGCATGTTGCACAGTTCGTATCGTCGTCCATACTGTATTTCATCCGTACCAACTCTGTCACATGCACTTTGCACATCTCCTTTACTGTTTTCAAAGAACTTGGTGTCCAAACGGATTCACGTCATTACTTTTATTACAAAATCGCGACATTCGAATCGTTGTTGCGTCGCGTGTCGGCATTGCCAAAGCGCGTAATTTGACTCGACTCGGACTCTTTTTCGTCCATGTACTTGCTCCTCGACTTCTTCACGACGTACACGATGGCCATCACGGCTAGCACAAATGCCACGCCGCTGCCAAACACGACATACACGGTGCTGCCCGAGTCGCTTTGGCTGCTGGCTTGGACGCTGATTACGTTCTCCGCGCCTCCAATCGCAGTCGTGGGGGCCGTGGGTTGAGGGGGGGCGTCGCTGACGGCTGGGGGCGCCGTCGTGGCCTCCGTGCTGCTGCTGCTGGTGGTGCTTTCCCCGTCTTTGGAGGAGGCGGAGGCGTACGGAGCCGCCGAGGTGGTTTCAGGGGCGGCCGACGTCCAGTTACGTTCAGGGGCGTCGGTGGTCGATTTGGTGGCGACGCTTTCGGTTTCCGGTTCGGTGGACGTAGGGGCTGCAGGGGTCGACGGCGCCGAAGTGGTAGTTGATATGTCCTTGGTGGTCGTGGGAGCTGCGGCGGTAGTCGGGGCGGCGGATGTGGTCGTAGGCGTGGCGGCGGATGAGGTCGAAGGCGTGGCGGTGCTTGACGACGGCGGCGGAGGTGCGTATGACGATGGTGGGGGGTAGGACGAGGGTGGGGGGGTGGACGATGGAGGAGAAGGCGGCGGAGGGTTCGGCGCAGTCGGATCGAGGACGGGCTGTCCACGGGAGAACTGCTGGCTGATCTGGGTGCACTTGCCGACCGTGAGCGCCACTTTGGTTTTGATGGTTTCGCCCGCCCACGACGTCATTTCCACTTCCGTGTCTTTGAGTTCCACACCCAGATTCGTCGTCTTGAAGAAGTAGCAAGAATCGAACGGCGGGGCCGGGCCGTTGTTGACCTTCATCGCCATCACCCCCGACACGGTGTTCATGGGCTGCACGTACAGCCAGTACTTGGAGCTGCCTTCCTTCGCACACACTTGGATCCCTCCCGTCACGGGGCAGTCCACGAACTGCCACTCGATCTTGTACTTGTCCGTGACATACCCTGTGACCTCTGTGAAGAGCGGCAGCGTCATGTCGAGGTCGCCGTGGGCGCACTCTGGACATCGGTCAGTCACTTGTGCCGTCATGACTTTGTTGGATGTGCATCGAGGGTCTTTGCACTGCACCTGCACACATCGACCACAGTTCAACCCTACGTTGTACTGCTTGTCGTTTATGGCGACGTGGTATTTTGTAGCGTCGGGCAGGTGGTCCATGGGGGCACAGTTGCCTGTGGTGGCATCGACGCCGTCAGGACCGCCGTACGTCGACGACAGGCCGGCGTACGTGGTCGCCGCGTCGGCCGCGAATGCGGCTGCGGCGAGGACGATGGCGCGGAACAGCATGAGCTCCGTGCAGATTGAGGAAGTGTGCGTCGGCAGGTGAGATATCCTGAGAGAGCTGGTTCACCCCATGTTACATACCCTCGTTCCCGTATTTTCCAAGGTGCCACATGGAAACCGACAATGTCGCGGCGAATAAAATTCCGCTGATCAAGCCAGAACTTGGAATTTGTATGATGGCTCGAACTTTTTTATTCCAGAGGGTAGAGGCTCGACTGGGAGATAATAATCAATGGCGACCCACCTAATTTCTTAGTTTGTGGACCAGGAGACACTCACTACAACCAACGCTTTGTCGGTGATATACTGTAAGACGCGCACTATAATAGATAGGATCAGGACACATACCCTACTAGAAGTAGTATACTACTAGTATACTTCGAAGTAGTAACTTATACCAGTACTACGTAGTAGCTGACATGCACATAAGGTTTAATATAACGTGAAGTGTAGTATACTGTACCGGTGGTATATTCGTGTTGGCTGTAAGCATTTGACGACGATTACATTTTGGTGCCGCTAGAATCTACTATGAAGTAGTTCCACTTGGACCTACTGTAGTTTCCGGCAACATACTGACCGGATTGGAGGATTGTTATCTTGCGGTTTGTATGCCAACACTGCCTAGATATTGACCTAGGTTTTGTATGGGACACTGCCACCATCGCACATTGTACTTCGAAGTAACTACTAACGTTACGTACTATTATAGTATTAATAGTATTGTATTACTACGTACTTCGTAGTACTCGAGTAGTATGATAACGCTATACTACTCCGGAGTAAGTAATACTACGTAGTATGATACTAGTATACACTATTAATAGTAGTATTTACTGAAGTAATATTTATGTATTACTGGTATTGTATTATGTACAAACTACTAGTAGTATACTAGAATCGAATAACTGCTTCTAGTATACTACTAGTAGTTTGTACATAATACAATACCAGTAATACAAAAATATTACTTCAGTAAATACAGTATTACTGGTATATTACTTCAGTAAATATTACTGGTATTGTATTATGTACAAACTACTAGTAGTATACTAGAACCGAATAACTGCTGGTCAGTACCGTACATAATATCTACCGTAAGTCGTCGCATTTCACAATAACTACCCTGCCAGACGATGAGGCCGAAGAAAATTAATATAGAATTATTTATTTAACTTGGTATTGATTAATCAACATTATTTATTTTATTCTCACAACTGTTGAATTTGGACGAAAAATCTCAAAATCTCATGGTAGTTATTGTGTACAGTTGAAAAAGTCGAGTTTCGGAACAGCGTACTGTATCAATGACATGCTTGAAATACAGTAAGCTTAGTATCCTTGAGACTTGACGGTAGATGTAACATGCCAGCCAGCCATTCCTCAGCTCTTACTTCTGCAGTACGTCGTCTGCTACACTGCTCAGGGTGGCTCGCCTAACGGCCCAGCAATGCCAACGCCGACCGGATAAGCTGCGGCAGAGGCAATCACCAGTTTGTGTGGACGGGACGGATGGGCACGTGCGTGCGTACATTTTAATAAAATCGAACAGGGTGTTTGTATACAATGGCTCGAAAAATGCCACCTGCACCTATTTGAGGTGTCAGCTACCGTCAAGCGTTGACATGGTGGCTCCAGCCACAAGCCAGTAAGTAGCCTGGTCGTCGCAGATTTCAAAATGCCCATCACCTCCTCTATTTTGTCGTGGGTCCTGGGAGGTCTGGCGTTGGCCGGCACGACACATGCGCAATTCAATGGCGTCGCCACGACGTATGGACCGCCCGATGGCGAGTCTCCGCAAGGCGGTAACTGCGCCCTCATGACGTGGCTGGACTTCGCACCTCGTTTTCACGCCGCGCTGAACGACAAGCAATGGTCGTCTGGAGTTCACTGCGGTCGCTGTGTGCTTGTGACGTGTACTGACCCTCGGTGCACATCGCGTGAATCTGTCCTCGGACAGGTCACAGACCGATGTCCTGAGTGTGCTCACGGCGATTTGGACATGTCGTTGCCCATGTTCCACAAGATCACTGGCTACAACACGGATAGGCTCACGATTCATTGGGACTTTGTCGATTGTCCCGTGTCTGGAGGGGTCCAAGTGTGCGCCAAGTCCGGCAGCAGCAAGCACTGGCTGTACATTCAGGCTAGCAATGCCGTCAACGGCGTCGCGAGTATGAACATCAACGGCGCCCCTGCCCCGATCTTTAGCTCGGCGTACTACTTTATGTCACAAGCGCTGGGCGTCGAGTTGGCAAACACCGTCGTATCCATGACATCTCACGGAGGCGACACGATCGACGTCAAAGTGCAGTTGGAGGCTGACAAGTGCACCCAGATTCCGCAACAGTTTGCCAAGGGTTCCCGTCCTGTGCCGCCACCACCTGCACCTACTGCACCCCCCGCCACACAGAAACCACCCACAGATCCGCCCGCGACGCCCCCACCTGCACCTACAGCACCCCCTGCCACTCCTAAACCACCCACAGAGTCGCCCGCGACACCCGCACCTGCACCTACTGC
>NW_009798264.1:751501-820478 GCF_000520075.1 Aphanomyces astaci | reverse complement strand
CGCCCGCGACACCCGCACCTGCACCTACTGCACCCCCCGCCACACCTAAACCACCCACAGAGCCACCCGCGACGCCCGCACCTGCACCTACTGCACCCCCCGCCACACCAAAACCACCCACAGAGCCACTCGCGACGCCCCCACCTGTCTCCTCCGCATCTGAAGCAACGGCACCTCCGGTAACGACTTCGATTGTGCCTGTCACCACGCATGCTCCGGCTGCGTCGACGACTTCAGCACCCCCTACGACGACGACTGTGACTACAACCGCGCCAACTCAAACCCCCACGTCTGTCCCAGTGACAACCGAGCACGCGACAGAGGGCGTAGCCACTACGACAGCCACGGGGGACTCGAACACGACTCTTGCTGCCGTCTCAAGCGCAAATGCAACTGAAACACCCAAGTCGGCCGAAGCACAGCATGCAGCCGAGTCGCCCATTTCAGAGTCCACATCGTCCGGTGGGAAGAGCACAGCTCCGGGGTCGACGTCCCCCGTTGCTCGGACTTCAACCCCCGTCCCCACCGAGGAGATAGCACTGAATGAAGTGTCTGTACGAGCCAACACCGAGTCGAATTCAACCTCGAACGCCCTTGCCATCTCGTGTGGCGCAGCGTTTGTGGTGGGATTGGCTGCGCTGGGGTTCGTGGCTTACAGATCGCGCCGTCGTGTGGAGGAGGAGAAGCAGAGGAGTGTCGAAAGAGAAGACGTCGACGAGTTCTCGATGCGGTCGCTCAGCCACATTCTCGGCAAAACCACCCCCACCCACGACATTGCGATTCTGTAATAATACGTGAATACAGTGTTCGAGTAGAATTTGTGTTGGCAGCTTTATAAATATATACACACACACGTAATTACAAACTACTCAGGCCATGACAGTCGTGTCGACGACGAGGCTGGGTCGAGGTGGTGGCGGACGACGAACGCTCGAGCGATACTTTGCACCTCCGTCGACACGAAACGACAGTGCCCCGACAACGTACTGAGGGTTTACACCCAGAGACGGTCGCAGTTCGCGTCCAGGGTCCAGTCGTTGATGCGCTGTTTCAAATAGATCTTGGACCCACAAGTTCATGTCGTATTCGGAACTCGTGGCGACAAAGTACCGCTGGCCGCCAATGTTGAGGCCGATGCGCCAAATCGACGCGCCAAAGCTGCGGATTCTGGTGCAATCGGCTGGCATAACGTTGATGTCGCTTGGTGTGCACTCGGACATGTCCAATTCGAGCTTGAGTTCGCCGCCCTCGAACGAATAACACAGGAGTTTTGTTGCTGTCAGGACCACAAAGCGAGGCTTCCAGAAGCACACACCAAAGAGTCCCATGGTCGTGACATGGAGAACGCCAGTGCGCACCGCCGCGACGTCGGGGGACGTCGACGTCGAGCTCGAAGGGCTCGTTCTTGGGCTTGTGAGGAACTTGAGCATGGAGCAGGAAGGAAATTTGTTTGTGATTTTACACGAGCAATTGAAGTGCGTGGCAGCTTTGTCGTACAGTACGAAGAGAGCCATTTGATTGGTGGATCGACTGATGATAGGCACTAGATCCGCGTCTGATTGGCCACGGCGACGACGACCAAATCCAGGTGTGATATAGACGTTATTTGTCGAACCTGATGTTTAACTAGGTACGCTGAACCCTTTTAACTGGGTACAGTACAAACACAAACTGCGTTCATGTCACATGTTTAAACGTGATTTGAGATGTAGATACACTGTGATAGTGGATGATGTCATGGTGTCCGTCGCCCCGAACTTTTGGATCCAATACAAATTCGAAGTGGTTTCAGATATTGTATGAAGTGGAGAATCACGTTTTGTCGCGCTGTCGGGTGGCATCTTCTTGGCTTTGCAAACCACCCGGCACAACACGTGAAACTCCCGCCGTTGGTTTGTGGGACACGCCTTGAGTTAGTGGCTCTCCTGGGTGTTGGCTTTCGAAGCCGCAGGCCCATCACTTGACGAATGGAGGGGGATCTTTTGGAACAATGAATTCACTCCCAGTCGCATAAATCACTTCTTGTGCCCAGTGAATGTGTGACAAAGCCCTGGCCGCATCGAACAATTCTCACTGTCCGTTTCACGGACAATCAGGCAATCCAGTTCTTGTCGTTTGGATTTATCGGGATGCAGTCGGAATAACGCCGACCGTTCGCTGACGAATCCTCCGTTTTTGAGCTGTCAGATTCGATATCTTTTCCGGAATAATTCCCCCACAGCAGGTACACTTACGGTACCTTCAAAACACCCAAACTATATATACCATTCGTCAAAACAATTCCTTAGATAAGACTCCGCACATATACTGGTATACAAAAAATAAACCTTGTAACCTGGGACTTCGTCCTACCCCCTGTGGGCACGGATATTTCGAAGTATAATATTATTCCCGGGGTTAATTAATTAAGCGCATCACAGTGGTTACATGTAGCTGTCGCTAACCACTGAGATGCCTTAACCCCTAGGTGACATGCCCTTCTGGTATTACAGTACTGTATCATGAGAAATCTCAGCACTATACTTATTTGTGCAACAAATACTCAGTTCAGGCGTCCTGATTGGCTGTTGTAAGGTATCTCAGAATTCCTCCATTAACAGGAAAGGTATGTACTACTGTATAGTATAGTTTAGGTGTTTTGAAGGTAGGTGATATACCTGCTATGGGGGAATTACCGTAGTCATCTTCTCGGTGACGAAACGATAGAAGTTCACCCAACTCTTGAAACCAACTGCAGTCTGTACTGTACATCCCGCACCACGTCAGCACTACAGTACTAGTACCTCAAGCATGTCCATCGAGGATGCCTGCCCCGTTGCGCAATTCGATTCTGTACATAATGTTGTAATAATGTTGGGCGAGACGCCATCTCACCTTCTGACAAAACATTAGGAAGACAGCTCGAACAACATATATTTTATCCTAACTGTAAATTACTACTACGTAGTATTAATAGTAGCAATTAAAAATAGGGGTTTCGCTCGCTAACCTTGGAGTTGTACTTAACAGTAAAGTATTATTTGAAAATACCGGTACTTGTATTGGAATATCACCTGCGGTTGTATTTCACTATCCACGAATGCAAGTTCAATCGTGCAGCTTTGTTGCGTTATGCATCAAGCTCGTTGTATACTGTCAAGTCCGGTGGACTGGCATATTTCTATTGATGAAAGCTAAACTTTGAGCAAATAATTTAGCAATTTCAACGATATCACGAGAAAGCCAAAATATCAAGCTTTCGATTGGTACAAGTTTCATTGAAATCCTTCAAAATTGACAAATTTTGTGAGAATCCACGTTGGTTATGGTGAGTACGTTGTACTTCGAAGTATTTGACTTGATTGGACAGGGTCGCCACAGCAATACAAGTGGCTGAAACAGCCAGAATGGCAGCAGTAAGCACGAGGTGGGCATTGGCCATTGAGATGATTGAGGTGTCGATGGGTGTCTTGACACTTTCAAGCACTCATCGTAACCTCAATCAAGCATTTTGATTCGTGAATACTGAAATTTGATTTCAACCTATAATATTTACTATGATACTTACTATTTTAATAGTAAGTAGTAAATAACTTACTATTAAAATAGTACTTCGAAGTAAGTTGTTACACTGAAAAATATAAGCTTACTAACGTTACGAAGTACTACCGTAACCTTTCGATTCAATGTTGGAGTGGTACTCGGCTGTGACCACTCTGTTTCTAGTCTATTCAAAATTAATATTTCTATGTGATGTTGGAGGAATATAATTTTATGGGAGTTCTTCGAGGCAATCAAACTCAAATTGAAATCATACAAGTACATTTCTAGGGCTTGCGATGGGACGGTCACGGCATAATGGAAAGTGAATGGAAGTGTCAATGTCAGTTTACAAGCTCAAGTTTGCATGCTGAAATCTGCAGGAAGTCGCTTCAAGTTTGCTCGTCAGTTATCGAGTAGTAGAGAGGCATTACTTCTGAAAGGATATTTATGTCTAGAGGCAACGAATATCAAATTTTCCAGTGGTACTCCTGGCTGTACCACTCCAACATTGAATCGAAAGGTACGGTACGTAGTACACTGTACAGTATTCAGTGCCAAAGCGTTGACAAGCATGGAGTCGACGTTCCCCGACCAGGCCCTAAGGCAAAGTTGAATCGAGACAGAATTTCGGAATGGAGTACGCCAGGATCACTACAGTACCAAACTGGCACCATGTTTGGTGTGATAATTGTTGTGAATGCAGTATAACGTTATTGTCCTTGTATCCAAAATATGGTGATTGTAGTCACACACTAATTAAACGTTGATGATGGTTTCCTTTAATCTGATTGGCTCAATTTTCCTGTCGATTCTTGGCTGTGTCGATTCATCCACCATGTCGCTCCAGTTTAGAATAAACACAACAATACTAGAGCCCTTAAGGCGCTCAGCGCCACCATGATTCAACGCACGACACTACGACGCTACAGGGCTCGATTATAAACTAACTTACCGTAATGTTAACCATAACGTTATTTGATCGTCAAATCATCAAAAGCGGTCAACTTCAAACTGCTCGTTTAAGTGCAGTTACACCTGGCTGTCTTATGTCCGGTTTCATACACCCGAATCGACAAAATACACCCGGTAAATACGACAAAGAACGGGTATTTAAAGCGCACTTAACCAGCCCCGCTTAAAACCAACCAAATCCACCGTGAACAATTGCCGCCCCATCTTCAAACGGCGCGCCACGGAGTTCCGATGAAACGCAAGCAATCATCCAAGAGCAGCTACAAGCCTAAGGTCAAAGGAGGCAAGGGAAAGTATGGCAACAAGAAGGCCAAGGTAAACGACGAGGCGTTTGACTGGGGCGAAGGCAACAACCACATCGCTTCGGACAGCGAAGTGTCGGACGACGAGGGCAAGAAAGCCAAGAAGGCCGACATCGACGAAGAAGACCCGTACGCGAACGAAACGAACGATGAGAAGCGCGTGCGTCTCGCCAAGGCGTATTTGGGCAAGCTGAAAGACAAATTCCAAGACGTGGACGACGACGACGATGCTGCTGACCCCAGCGACCGGCTGGCGTCGCAATTGGAAAAGGACGTGCAGGAATCCTCTGGCAAACTGTTCAAGCAGGTGGCACACAAGTTGGTAGACTTTGAGTTTGACCACGAATCGTGCAAGTGGCTCAAGGGCCACAAGCTACCAGTCACGAGTGTGTGCGCCACCGAGGACGGCAGTGCCATCTACTCGGCGGCGAAAGACGGCTCGATTTTGAAGTGGTCGATTGGTGAGCAGGGCGTGACCAAGACCAAGCTGGTCGTGCCATTCGACGACGAAGCGGACACGGATGCCAGCAAAACCCCGACGAAAAAACAACAGAAGAAGGTTCCCGACCACAAGAAGACCATCTTGGCGTTGGCCGTGAGCTCGGACAGCAAGTTCGTCGCCAGTGGCGGCGTCGACAAGATTCTTCGCGTGTGGGATGGCGCGTCCAACGAATTGCTCGAGAGCTTCAAAGGCCATCGCGACGCTATCTCGAGCCTGGCGTTCCGCAAGAAAGCGCACATGCTGTTCTCGGGTTCGTACGACCGCACCGTCAAGCACTGGAACCTCACGGAAATGGGCTACGTTGAGACGTTGTTTGGCCACCAGAATGAAATCACGGCCATTGATTGCCTGCAAAAGGATCGCGTGGTCAGCGTTGGCCGCGACGCGAGCCTGCGCGTATGGAAGATCCCTGAAGAAACACAGCTCGTGTTCCATGGCTCCGGGTCACTGGACTGCCTCGCGATGGTCTCGGACGAGTATTACATTACCGGCGACGACTCAGGTACGACCTCCACAGCATGCTGCCTCGCTCACATATATAACTATTTTGCCGTCGCAGGGTCGCTGGCGTTGTGGTTCAACGGCAAGAAGAAGCCGACGTTCGTCGCGCGCGCGGTACATGGCGGCAAGTGGATCTCCAGCATCGCCGTGCTTCCCCGGTCGGACCTCGTCGCCACGGGGTCGTCGGACGGGTTTGTTCGGCTGTGGAAGGCCAACTTGAAAACACGGGTGCTGGAACCTGTGGGCGCCATCCCCGTCGACGGGTTTGTGAATGCGCTGGCGTTTCCAAAGGCGGGCACGTTCCTTGTGGCGGGTGTGGGCAAAGAACACCGATGTGGGCGGTGGGAAGTCAACAAAGCCGCGGCCAACGGCGTCGTGCTCGTGGCATTGCCTACGTTATTCGACGAGTAGAATCGGGATTGCAAACCACAGCACACACAACATTTTTTCTAAGCTAAAACAACTTCACACATACGAATCTCGTTTATTACATCAAGTCGCCTAGTGCGTCGTCGTCGAGGCATACCACGGCGGTCCCGCAATCGTCGTCGTCGTCGTCGAGGGCGAACGCTGTCACACCAGTGGCCGGCTCGGCGTCCGGCTCGTCGTCAGGACGCTTCGAGTCTGGTCGTGGGGGCGACGGTTTCGAGTGCTTTCGATGGGGGAGGTCGTCCGGGCCTCCTTTGGACAGTGGCATGGCCAGCACAAAGCCAGGGGGGGCTTTGGAGGCGGCGGCTGTTGGGGACGTCTCGCGCGAGGACGGATTAATGATGCTGGAGCGTGACGATTTCGGAGATAGGGTGGGCTTGGAGGATGCAGCTGACGTGAGGGGGGCTTGGATGGCGGCGGATTTTGGCTTGGTCAGTGGTTTCGACAACGCCCTTTCGTCATGTGAGTCTTGGTGGAGGAGCAACGCCGAAGGGGGCGATAAGGCCGTCGAGGGGCCGCGAATCATCGACTTGGACGAGTGCCGACGCGTGCCAATGTTGGAGTTGTCACGTTCGATGGCGTTGCTGTCTTTGGTCCGTCGAGACGACGATGTCGTGATGGCTTTCACTGCCTCGAACGCGTCTTTGCTCTCGTTGACCTCGGATGGATCGATGACCTTCCGAGGGGTGTTGAGCCGAATCAGCTCGGGCTTCTTCGTGACGACGGCTACCGTTGTTGACTCGTTTTGACCTGTGCTGGTCGATGGCTTGATTACGATAGGGCTGGCCACAAGAGTCTTGGGGTGGTTTGCAATGGCCGTAGTAGCAGTAATTGTGACCTTGGGATCTGAGTGAGGGGATGGAGTATCGACGTTGGCTTTGGCTCGAGTGGCTAGCAATTTCGTGTCACTTTGTGTAGCTTCCTTCGACGGGGGGATCGTCGACACAACGCGTGCCGACGACATCTTTGCAAGTTTCTGCGTTGTTTTGTCGTTCAACGCCCACGTCAAACTTTGCCGAGGGGTGGTAGGGGGCGTGGCTTGTCGCACCAGTTCCCACTTCATCACTTTCATGCGCTCTTCCGCAGCGGCGGCGGCGGCAACCTTCTCGTGGACTTCGAGCTGGGCCGTGGCAACCTACACAAGGGGGCCTGAACGAATGCGTTTTGCGTGGCATTACCATGTCCTCCAAGACTGACATCTTGTATTTGAGCATGCGTCGCTCGTCTTCAAGCTTGGCGATTTCCTCCGCCCGCTTCGTCTCAAGTGCATGGAGCCCTTGGATCTCCTTCTTCAGCGCGCTTTGGCCACATCCCATGGCACACGATCAAGGTCGCCACGAACGCTATATATAGCGACCTCCACACAAAGTCTCAAAAATGCCAAACCCATAATCCGCCTTTGTAGTGCGGACACCAGCAACGTCAGGCTTGTTTATGCTCGTTGGGTAGTACCTGGTGCTACTGTTGTCATCATCCTCCTCTCGATTGATCGATACCGGTACTTCAATGCTGACTCAACACCGGGCGAACGTTCTCACATTGCACGGGAGCCTGGGGCAATGAGACCACAGTGGAAGTGTAATAGGACTGCCGGCCTCCATTCATTTTGGGTCTTTGTGAAGGTCATGACGTAAAATTCGCTCGCAAAGTTCCTCGAGCAAGTTGCTAAAGTACGGGCACACTGCGTCACGAGCGTCCGGTGCTTGCGTCGCCTGTCCTAGCAATCTACTGGGCAGAAGCCGCAAGTTCATTGCGCAATGCCATCAAGTGCAAGTGCAACCAAAGCAGCATCGTCTCTATGTCGGACCTCGGATCCACCTACAGTATTGATGAACCTTGGTTGTTATTTTGAGCTTGGCTCGTAGATCCAATTTATCAGATGAAGTTTACACTTTGGCGTCGTATGATTGGATGGAATATGAGTATATTCGTGAATTCACAAGTGGACATGACAATGGTGAGGACTATATGTCAGACGCGTTTATTGTTTTTTTGTCAATTTGAGTGGAATAAATCGTTCAAAATAACCTTCAAAGTATTTTTGTCAACCACTCATAATATTTTACAGTAAATAAAATAGAAATGGGCATTCGAAATTAGAATGCAGTGATGCTAGTATCATTCTTGGTGTGATATTATTGCATATTGTGAGCCAAGCGTCAGAAAAACGTGGTTGAAGGTAACTTGAGACAACACAACTACTGTTATGGTTGTTTTGCATCGAAACATTTCCAAAAATCCGATGATGAAACCTGCCTCTCCCACTCTCGCCGCCGCTCCTTCGTCTCTCCACCGCGTCCACTCGGACTCCGACCTCAACCGAGTTATCGACCACGACCCCATCCTTGTTGAAGCCAAACAATGGGCGGACTATCGGAAGCAACGAATCCTCGAGTCCTACTGCTGCCACCCACAATCGCCGCCGCCTGACTCAGACAAGCTTCGCTGCCGACACGTGACCGCCAAGCAGAAGCTTCTGCGCTCGAGCGTCGGAATTGCCAAGGCGACACACGGGTGGATGCTTCCGTACACGTGCAGTCTGTGTCATTCGCTCGGCGCCACGTGTTTGATCGCGGGATGTGGCCATTACTTCCACGGATCGTGCATTGTGCGATGGTTGGGGAGTCATCCCAACTGCCCCAAATGTGATCGGTTCATCGACATGTTTCTCCCTGCGCACCTGACCCTCCATCGTCCCCGCTTCCGCAAATCGTTTAGCTGCATCTCCAAGGGTCCAAACTTCTTCGACACGGATTTCGATCGCCGGTTCGACATGTCCGAGCTCGTCCTCGGCAAAGGCACGTACGCGACTGTGTATTTGGGTCGCGAGAAGACCACCAACACCCCCGTGGCCATCAAGCATGTGCTGAAGACCGGGCTCAAGTCGGACATTGAAAACGTCAAGGCGCTCGAAGAGATTGCGGTGCTGCACGGGTTGCACCACGACAACATTGTCAACCTCCACGCCGCGTTTAGCTCGCGGTCGCATTACATCCTCGTCTTGGACCGCGTCGATGGCGGCACCCTCGACGACTGGATGCATGCGTACGTGGCGGACCAAGGCCTGACCACTCCCTTCGCCCCCCGGGGCCCCAAGCGCCCCCTGCCCGAAGCCATCGTCCGCTGCGTCGTGCGGGACATCGTCGCCGCCCTCGTGTACCTTCACACGATCGCTAACGTCATCCACGGGGACATCAAGCCCGGGAATATCCTTCTGGATCGGGCGGGGGCCCATGTGTGCACACCCGTCGCCAAGCTGTGCGACTTTGGAAATGCCGTGCGCATGCATCCTGGCCTCCCCCTCCCCACAGACGGCATGTCCGGGAGTTTTGGCTTCATGGCCCCGGAGCTCCTGTGCAAGGAACCGCTGTCCCCCGCCGCAGACATGTGGTCCGTCGGTCTTGTGGCGTACCAAGCCTTAGTCGCGTACTCGCCATTCTACCCGTACAACAACTGCACCGAAGAAGACGCAACCTATTGCGCACGAGACTTCAAGCGCGTGTCCCCTACGTGCATTGACTTTTTGAAAAAGGTGCTGGTGCGGGACCCCGTGACGCGTATGACCGCCGTTGAAGCCGCCGCGCACCCATTCCTTGAAAACTCGCCGTGTATGTGTGCCTAGTGGATTGTTTTTGTATTACACCTTTTTGCAGTTAAGTTGGACGAATGCCCGGTATATTTGGTCGTGTGCCCGATATATTTGGCGGTGTGCCCGATATAATTGGCCATGCGCCCGTTAAATTTGGCACCCGGATGTCGTGTGCCCGATACATTTGGCGGTGTGCCCGATATAATTGGCCGTGTGCCCAAGCAATTGCCCATGTGCCCGATGAATTGTGTCGTGCGCCCGATGAAAATGGAAATCACGCAATAAAAAGTCAATTCAATATAGAAATGGTCGTCAAACGACACATGCCGCATCGTTGCTGTGGCTTGTACCAACGCCCATGCTGCCCATGGCCTCCGCGCATCCATCGTGGGTGCGTTCCTTGAGGTAAATCGAAAAATGAGCTCTGCGCGCGACAGATTCAAATTTTGGAGGGAGTTGAAGTATGGACGAAACGTTGTTGTAAAATATACTTTATTCAAGTATAAATTTCGAATGATCTTGCCTTCGCGCGTTTTCCTCCGAACTTCAACCACATGATGTTTCCACCAAAACCGTATACTTTATTCAAGTCAATCCATTGAAGTCGATATATTAATAACAGTATATTATATTCCAGTGAATACTTACTAGTATGCCTGTACTGTAACGTTACAGCTATGGGACTGATGGCTACTACTACTGTACTAGGGAGTGCCGTATCCAAATACTACTGAAGTACATTATTAATTGTAGTGTACCCAAACCCCCAATTAATGCTTTGAAACCCCAAACCGTTTGGGCTGGAAATGGTGTATTATTAATTTAAATTCCTTTTTTTAATAATACTGTGCATGTCAACTATAACGTTAACCTTTCAACTCGCCAATTCAGATCTATTAATAGGAGGTACTTCTGTATAAAACGTTTTTGCATTGTGGGTTAAACCTAAAATATCACCACGTTAAACCTGAACTTTGTGCGTTTTATTTCTACTACGTAGTACAGTAGGCTAAAGTGTACTGGTATCTGTGTACGGATACGTACGGATATGTGGATGATTTTCTGAACCACATCTAAGTCCTGAACTCTTTCATTATCTACCAATTATATAGCTTAAATGGCAGGTCATGCCATGTGATTGGATATGATAATATTCAGTCTTAAACTTCATACTTTAGGCCATACAGATTGTGGAGGATGAAATTGCGCGTGAGTCCGGTGTGGATTTGTACCAGTACTGCCGCAACCTGTGTTCGGCGGAAATGTTGCGTGAATACTTCGACGTACAGAACATTGAAGTCGATATTTTTACTTGAACAAAGTATACTGTTGCCCCTATTCTTCAACGTTTTGTCCATACTTCAACTCCCTCCAAAAAATTTTGAATCTGTCGCGCGCAGAGCTCATTTTTCGATTTACCTCAAGGAACGCACCCACGATGGACGCGCGGAGGCCATGGGCAGCATGATTATAATTCGTCAAAATGTATTTCGCCGAGAACGGTTCCTACCAATTCCGATCACAATACAATAATATACTGTACAGTACAGTATTAATAACGTGTAAACGTTAGGATTAATTGGGTATGTTGCGATCTTTTGGTACTTATGCCTGTACTGTAACGTTACAGCTATGGGACTGATGGCTACTACTACTGTACTAGGGAGTGCCGTATCCAAATACTACTGAAGTACATTATTAATTGTAGTGTACCCAAACCCCCAATTAATGCTTTGAAACCCCAAACCGTTTGGGCTGGAAATGGTGTATTATTAATTTAAATTCCTTTTTTTAATAATACTGTGCATGTCAACTATAACGTTAACCTTTCAACTCGCCAATTCAGATCTATTAATAGGAGGTACTTCTGTATAAAACGTTTTTGCATTGTGGGTTAAACCTAAAATATCACCACGTTAAACCTGAACTTTGTGCGTTTTATTTCTACTACGTAGTACAGTAGGCTAAAGTGTACTGGTATCTGTGTACGGATACGTACGGATACAAGCATCGATTTTCTGAACCACATCTAAGTCCTGAACTCTTTCATTATCTACCAATTATATAGCTTAAATGGCAGGTCATGCCATGTGATTGGATATGATAATATTCAGTCTTAAACTTCATACTTTAGGCCATACAGATTGTGGAGGATGAAATTGCGCGTGAGTCCGGTGTGGATTTGTACCAGTACTGCCGCAACCTGTGTTCGGCGGAAATGTTGCGTGTCCCAATGCTGCTATGTCGACTATATAGGCTATATAATCCTATGGTAACAGTGAGTCGTGCCATGTCTTGCTCGCGGCATGGTACGGTTCGACTGCGTTCATGTACGAGGAGATGAACGCAGTCGAGCATCATGGCTGAGACTTCAAACCTATAGCTAGGCATATATATGGTCAATCAGCATGTTCCTACAACTCGTATGGTCTAGCGCCTTGTGCTTGGACCAAGGGCAGGCCGCCACCGCTGCCGGCAAATTTCGCTGACGTACAAGCACATCGGAGTTTATATGAAAATTAGTATGTAAGCATATGCCACTGTGATTGGATAGGTTTGTCCAATCCGTGTGCGCTGAAAACCTCAAAACGCGATGGAGTAACTGTAAACACGACAAAACTATCGCTAGCCAATCATAAAACACGACAAAAGTGCGATGAAATAAAGATAGTTTTACTCGTAACAGTGCCATTAGACGTCTCCCAAAAGTTAAACATTTGAATTTACAATCCACGTCGACGCTGCGTCGCCATGCGTTGCAAGCTTACTACAGTACATACGTAGTACTTCGAATAAGTACATCACATATGGGCTCTTCCAAGTACAGCCGTACCGTCGTACTTTAAACCCAAAATGCGTTCCCACCCACAGGGACGACGGTTTCGTATTTGGCGTGATGCGACGACACGGGTGGTGGCGAGTCGTGCCGTTTGCGTTTGTGGGGATGGCCGCGGCTGTTGTGGCGGCAGGTGGGATGCAACAGTGTGGGGGTGGCATCGCACTGGAGTATGTTGTCGTGGTCAACACAACGGACCCACTTGGCATGCTGCTCAGCGACAAGCTGCATGTGTTGTCCTTTGTCCAGGACGAGAATGGCCGTGACCGTGTGATTGAAGCGAGTGGCCTCGTGGAGGTAGACAGTTGAGGTGGTTGTGTGCATACTTTCAACGTGCGGGATACGTTTGTAGGTTGGGGACGTCCTTGTGGGGGTGAACGATCTGTTGACGGACGGCACGGCGCTGTCCCTAGTGGTGGATTGGATTCGGGAGGCAGACGTTCCGAAAAAGTTGACATTCCGAGCGCACAACTCGACCCGTTGCATTCCCCTCGAGTCTGCCGGGGCGAATCACGACATGGAGAGTATCAATTTCGTGGTACGAGCTTACTATTGAGGCTGGCATTCAGCCATGTTCAGGTTGCGTCGCAAGGAGACCAGCAATCCACTCGGATGTACGCGCTCGCTTCTGAATTCGGAGACGTGATTGCTTGCGAGTTGTATCCTATTGTGCTGGCAGACCCTGCACACGCATGCGTTCCACTGAACAACAACGTCACAGGTCGATTTGTGCTTGTGCAGGTCGTTCACAACAAGTGGTGAGCCGACACCTAACATTTTAACTAGAGCTCTCGGCAGTGTTCACCGCATCAACAAGCGTTGGTCGTGGGTCGCCGTGGAGGGTTTGGCGTGGTTTTGGCTCAACACGACGGCAGAAAGATCGAAAGTATCCTGAGTCCGCGGGGATGGATTGGCACGATTCGCACGCCCGTGGTGATGGTGTCGCAAGAAGCAGGTGCGAAGGGCCAGCTTTCTTGGCTCGATGTAGTAGATCCTTCCTGCTGAAGGGCTTCATTCCTTGTGAACGCCCAGGGCTCTACTTGGCCGAGTTGGCCGCGAGCGCGACGGCGACTGCCCCCGCGGCTATTCAAGTCGTGGTCTCCGACACGTGCGCCGATCGGTTCCGCGACCCCACGGTGGTCGCCATGACCATGTCCGAAAAGCACGCGCTGCTCGTGGAAGCGACGTCCGGGGACCTGACGATTGTGACGCAGGATGGGCCGCGCACCGCCGAGGTGGCCCCAACCCTCCTATTTCGATGTATTGAAACTGAAAACGAATGTCGACACTGCTACGTAGTTTGTGAAACCCGCCGCGAGCGCTGCGTTGGACTTGGCCCAGCACCCGCTCGTGATTGTGACAGGCAACCTGTGCCTGCTGACCACGTCATTGGTGTGGGTGCAAGGGTTCTTTGTCTTGGCTAAAGCGCATCCTTCCTGCCCCATTGACCTCCAAGTAGACCCTTCTAAGGATGGGATATTTCGTTTTCAACGGGTGATGGGTGTAGATGGCGAAACTCGTCGAGGGGGGGGCAAAGGGGGTGCTGTGGAGCGTCGAAAATGCCAACGTGCCGCTGGCCGTCGTGACCAGCGTCAACATTCCCATAACAGGTGCAGCAGACTCCACTTTGGCCATCCCCTGTGTGTTTGTGTCGGGTCAGACGTTCGACTTGATCAGGTATCCCCCCATGCCCACACAAAACAGCTTGAAGGGCTACACAGTATTGTTCATATTTTGTGTTTACACTATATTATTCTGGTACCATAGATTGTGTGCAGAAGATGGCCCCGTGTCGATAGCGTTCGCTGCCAACAGTACGACTTTTGGCATCTTGTTTGACATCGCGTGAATGACATTCGATGTATAGATGCATATGCATCACAATACAAAGAGCTGCAAGTGTTGGCAGACCCATCCAACTGGCCCGCCAGTGCGCGGGGGCGCCATGTCCTCTACCATCGCATGCGCAAAGCCATGGCCGACAGCGACCACAAGTTGGATGCTCTCGACCAATGCTACCAAGCAGCCGAGTTGCACCACGAACCTCCAATTAGTTCCACGAGTACTTGATCATAAGTCTCTCAATATGCACTATATATATATACATACTCTAGTAACAAATGACAATAGCATGCTAACGCTATAGACTTAACTTGTCCTTATGGTTGCCTCTAGCTTCATGTTAATAAATCAGTATAGCTAGGTAGGTGGCTGCGGATTGGGTGTATTTTTAGATCGTCGTCGTCGTGTATCTATCTATCTGTAGAAGTTTAGAAACTCGTCAAATTCCACCCTCGAAGGGTAGAACAACTTGGCATCGTATTCACAAAACTGACTGGACATCATTGTGCAATTTGCATCCAACTGCCTTCACCGAAACATCATGGAAGCGTCCAAGATCTCTCGCCGCCACGCTTCGATCAAAGCTTCACTCAGTGCCATGTGGAGCAAAGTCCGCGTGCCAACCAAGGTGTCGTCCGCCGCCGCTAATGGCCACTACATCGCTATTGAAGATAGAAGGCTGCCCACCGACGACTCGAGCTATTTGCTCGTCAACGATGCGGCGTGAGCTACTCTGTAGAGCACGATATCCACGCTCGGTCCATATTATTTTGCTAACGTTATTGTCCATTTGATACAAATTTGCAATTGAATCGCGCCGACCAAACCGATCCACAATCGATCTGATTGGTTGAATTTAGTTGAGAAGGTTTTGATTGGCTAATAATTTTGAGCTCATCTGAGGTAGCCAATCAATTCGATTTAAATTCCAACGACATTTCACTCGAAAACACAATATATACAATTTTGTTGTTACGGTCGACTTATTAGCGGCGTTTTCGCGACGACGCGGCTAGAATGTAGTTGATCTCGGTGCAAGTGGGATGCAGTTTCCACCCTTGGACATACGGATCGCCCACAATGCCAGACACATTCGACACTTGCAGTCCATGCTATGATAGGGGGGGTAGAGTAAACGTCAGTTTGCACTTTTCTACAACTTCAAATCGTACGTACCTCTTGAATCCAAGCCGTGAGTTCGTGAGGCTGAATGTATTTGCCCCATTCATGAGTACCTAATGCACAAAGGAATTCAGTACCTACACCAAGTACCTAATACAAAGTACCTTGGGGCACGAGTTGCAGAACTTGCTCCACCGCGACAATCGTCGTCAAGTACGCCAGTGCCGTACGATTGATTGTCGACATGAACAAAATGCCATCAGGCTACTTATACTCTGAGAAACACGAAGGAATTATGATAATGGGAAGTAGGTAGGTAGATACCTTGACCAGTTGCGTCAACGACTGGATAAACGCTGGCACGTCGTCCACATGCTCCACCACCTCCAACGCGCACACGACGTCAAAGGTCTCGTTCTGTGCCACTAGGGCATCTGCGGTCGTGCAAATGTACCGAATGTTCTCCGTTTCGTCGTCTTGCTCGGCGTGGGCGGAGGCCGCATCGATGTTGGCTTGGCCGGGATCGACACCCGTCACATCTCCACCCAAGCGAGCCAGCGACTCGGACAAAATGCCACCACCACAGCCCACATCAAGCGTACGAAGACCTTTCAAGGGCCACGCAGCATCGCGGTGGGGGTCTTTTCCAAAGTGTTCGATGACATGGCTGCGAATGTAACTCACACGCGTGGGGTTGAGTTGATGCAACAAACCCACGCCCGTGTTGCTAGCCGGCTTCCACCAGTCACTACATGCACGAGTTCGATGAGGATGTGAACGATAGCATGCGTATATGCATATGGGTCGATTGTACTTGGCGGCGCGGGTGAACTTGCTCACTTCGTTCGCGTTGACGGTGGAGGAGAAGAAGCGGCGCATGCTGGGTGAATTGTGCGGAAGTCCATTGAAAACATCGTATGAATTGCGACAGGTTGGTTTGGCCAATCAAAACGAACCAAAGATATCCATTTTGACGGGTTTGTGATTCTGAAACGGCCGTGTCAGTTTTCAGCAGGCAGTCGCGGCGGCGGGAGTCCCTTCCTCAACAAGCACAATGGCGAAGAAGGGCAAGAAGGGAAAGAAAGGCAAAAAGGTATGAGCGCGTATGTCCACCTCGCGTGCATGTACATCCGTTCCCATGATACGCTATGGGGTTGCGGAGTAGGAGGAGGCGCCGCCTCCGGAAGAGCCGTCCGGTACGTCACTGTCGGCATCCAATTCATCACTCATGATCAAATGTAGAATACGACACTATGGACGTTGAAATGCTGAAAGAAGTCACTCAAATGCTGCGGCAACAGCTCGACAAATCTCAAATTGATCGGAATTACGTCCAACACGAGCGGGTGTGTCTGCCGACATACTACCTAAAGCACTAATCAATGCATGTTAGGACACCATTCAATCGTTCTACGACATCAGTCGCCGTGAAGTGGAAACCCACGACATGGAAATCATGGGCAAGGACCGCGAAATGGAGATGATGGAGGACAACCACCGCGTGGAAGTGCGGGTACTATGAGCGTCCACGTCACAAGTGCCCATATTCTTGGTAGGTGTACATTCAAAAGGTGAAACATTTGGAGTACGAGCACAAGAACAACTTGAAGCGCGTCAAGACGGACGGCCTGTCGCACATCGACGAGGAAGGCGACATGCATGTGCACCGGGAACACAAACTCAAGGGGGCAAAACAGAGTTTGAAGCTCGAGTTAAAGGAGCGCGAACTGAGCAACGAGGACGAGATCGAGCAGATGAAGCAATCTCACGAGAAGAACTTGCTCAAGTTGCGCGAGCAGTTCGAGAAGAACAACGCCGCCCTCGAAGAGCGACTGCAGTGCCGACTGGAGCAGCTCCAAGAGGACTTGGAGTTGCGGCGCAAGGTGGACATCCACGAAATCGAAGAGCGCAAGAACTTGCACATCAACGACCTGATGAAAAACCACGAGCGGGCGTTCACCCAGATGAAAAACTACTACAACGACATCACAAAGGACAACTTGCGGCTCATCGATTCGTTGAAGCGGGAGATCAGCGACATGAAGAAGAAGGCGGCGGCGAACGCGAAACTCATGCACGACATCTCGCACGAGAACAAGCGACTGAGTGAGCCGCTGGCGGCGGCAGTGCAGGAAGTCGAGCGGCTCAAGCACGGGCTCAAGGACGAGCAGAAGGACCGACTGAGTCTGCGCAATGCGAATGCACGGCTGGTTCTGCTGGAGAAGCAACTGGTGGATCTTCGAAAGAAGCACCAGAGTCTCACGCAGGCGTACAAGACGATGGAAGCAAATAGGAACGCGCTGTACGACTCGTTCGAACACACGATTCACAGTGTCCAAACCAAATGTGAGTACAAGAACTTGGTGCTGGAGCAGCGATTGAGTGCCTATGGCGAACAGCACAACAAGAAGCAGGCGCAGCTGGACGAGGTACCCTGGAAGGCAATCGCGCATGGGGTGTCATGACGATGTCTGTCTAGATACTCATGGCGGCACACCTCGAAGGCGGCGAGGTGGCGCGGGTGACCGAGAAGCTCGACACGCTGCTCACGACCAAGAATACCAAGATCCGCGACCTTCAATACCAAGTGGCCAAGGCCAGCAAGGCTTACAACGACGCCCTGCGGACGTACGAGAGCAAAATGCGCGACTTTGGCCTGCCAGACGAAGACATCCGAACCCTTGGGTTCAACCCGTTGCTCACTGCGACCAGTGTCGGGCCAGCAGGGCTGTTGACAAAATAAACATCACAGAATGGAAATGTCTCTCGTCTCAATGTACTCGGAGAACGTGCACAGCATAACTCAGATGCCACCGTGGATCAGATTGTTACACGAAAGGAGATTAATCATCATTTGAACATGGGCTGGGCTGACTCCCTTGCGCCGAATCGACCGACGGCACGACTTTGCCCGACGTCCAGTACACGAGGAAGGCCTTGAAATTGGTAGTGGAACTTGGGTTCGGTGCGTACGTGCACAGAGCGCCAACACGGAGAACTGCGTGGACGCTTCTGAAAGCCATGGGACCATCCATGAGTGCTGGTGGACAGACCGCCACGACACGTTTCGAGGTGACGTGGGTGCTAGCGTTCCATGCCAGCTTGTGGTCCAATGGCAAAATCACGAGACGGGCCAGACGCGCAACGCGGGTTTCGCGCCCGTGAACGACCACGTGGCGCTCCGTGGGTGCTGGTCAGGGAACGGTCACCACACGTTTTGTAGTTGCGTTCCATGGACGAGGTGCTCGATGAGCAATGGCACGAGGCGTCCGAGTCGGGCGGCGTGGGCTTCTTGCTGCTCGGCCGCCAGTCGTTAATGCCCTGCTGCGTTCCAATGTCTGGCTAGCCGCTTCGAGTGAAGGTTAACGCTGCTGTTCCATTTAGGCTTCTTGCACCTTCAAGTCGAGGTGGGCAAACGAGCTGCTGCGGCGCGAGATGGCGCGCATCGGCCTTCTTCATAGCCCAGTAGGCGGCACGACGATCGCGTTGGTCGTACGTCAGAAGCACCCGCTTCGACAAGACATTGGGGCTTGCGTTCCAACCGCGCTCACGGCGGCGCGCGGCGTAGTCGGCTGGTCCATAATGGCGTGCTGGAATATCGTAAAATGTTCCGTCAAAAGGTCAAACTATGAATAGCAGTCAATCTCCCCCGTGACCTTTCAAGATCGACAGAGTATTTATTGGCCACGAAAGTGAATATAACTCGCTGATTGCAGTTTCAATATATCAAACGTATCACAATCGTTTTTTTTTTCACAATCGGATGTGCCCCTTTGTCACAGTCGTGCTTCACAGTGTCAGCCAATGGGACAATGACCACCTTTGGGGCTCTTACCACCGTTCAGTCTCCGCAAAATGTTGCGCCGTTTACATTTGGACATATATATATATATATATATATATATATACCAGCTAATAGTTTGAATGGTTGTGTGTATACATCACGGTGATATATATTACCATGGCGTTGCAACAAGCCGCGCAAGCTACAATCTCCAGGTTGAAAGGCCTGCACAAAATCCAAATTTTGGGTATTAACAGGACAATATGAGGTTACTGTAATGATCGGTTTATCCCATTATATTTACTCTTTCGATACAATTTGGACTTCTGCGGGTATTAATATTTGTTAGTCTTGGACACAATGTACACCCGCACAGTTTGGTCGAGGCACGATAGGACACAGAGGCCTTCACGGTCGGGGCTACAAGGACGATACATGGCATGAGAGGCGAACTCGGGTGCGTAGCTAGCTACCTCCAGTCCATGCTCACGATGGGCTGCGTCGACAGCACGCGGGAGTTGAGAAGTTCCACGGTGCCGCCGACGCCCATGTGAATGCCGTCGGCGTCTGGCGTGGTGCGCGACGATGGGTAATGGCTACATCACAACCAACCACCGTCGTAAAATAGCAACACACTAGACGATGTCGTACTATTTGTAGAGGTTGAAGCCGCCATTGCCCCCGCCGGTCATGAAGAGGTCGCGGTTCTGAGGTAAGAAACGGCCTTGCCACACCGTCGACTTGTGCGCCTAGAACACGTCAATGAGAATCGAGAGAGGGTGAATGTATGGTACCTTTTCGCTCATAAATGCATATCCCTTGGCGGGATGGAACGTGCGCATGTCGTACATGCGGAACTTGGATTCGAGGGTCGTGACGAGCAACTTGTTCATTTCAATGTCCTTGCGGTCGAACTGGACGCCCACGACGCCATTCTGGACGTTCGTTTCCCATCGCATCGTGTTGGTTCGAAGGTCAAACAGCTTGACGTCGCCGTTGTCGTACCCGGCGGCAAGGCAGCGCTCGTCGTCGTTGAACGAGTTCCCTGGAGAACGACGGTTCAGACAAGAGAGCGATCGGTGCTGGACGACGAAGTAGTACCGAAGGCAACGGTCCAGCAGTCCCGCACCGCTTCCCCTTGGTCAGGTTCCAACGACACAACAGGGTTTGCCACCCGCGTGTCCCACACACGCACACACCCTAAGCGGCGGCACCGGTCAATTTTTAGTACTTTGATTGTTCATTGAGAACGAGGTATTTGTAGCAAGTAACATAACTCACCATCACGACCACCCGTCGCAAGTTCCGGGGCGCCATACCCGATATTGAGCCCGCCGCAGCCGTCAATGCAGTTGATGATCGACTTGTGGGCTTGCGCCGAGTAGACTGGGATTTCAGGCTTCTCAAAGTCATATATGCTCATGATGCCAGCGTAGTCTCCAACGGCCAAGTGACGTGCATCTAACGATGACGCGCCAAACGTGCCGCACTTGACGCCATGTTGTTTTTCCAATTCATGGACGACCTTCAGTTCGCCTTGTTGCAGCGCGAACACGTTGATCGCACCCGTGGCCCGAGGATGGATGCCCATAGACACGAATCTAGCTGAGCATGGGATCCATCGAGCGTCGTACGGCGTGTAATTGACGCTCTTCGTGATGTGCTCGATCACTTGCGGCGCGTCGGTTGTGTCCATCGTGGGAATTCAAAAAATGTCGAAGGTCAACATTTGGTAGAACATCCGGATACATGCCCGGATAAACAACGATCTATTTTTCGAAAGGTCACCTATCTACCACTTCAACGTCAAACACAACGACCATTTCCCGCGCCGGGGCGATACTTCCTCAAAAGACATCGTTGGATATTGAGGCAATGCTAAATCCTGTAGAGAACTACATGTCCTGTGGGCTGTCTGTCTAGTGAATGTAACCGGCTTCGCTTTCGTCAACCGTTACATCTCGATCGCCCAAAATAAACCTTGTTGTCTTGTCAGTTCCTCACAACGCCTTGACATCATGGCAGCAGCAGCCGACGATGGGAATGGCACCGCGATGATGCTGCAACTGGTAACGATTTAAAACCACGACCATCGCCATCATGACTCTGGCTTGTAGTTGCAATACATGCGGGAAACAACTGTGCCGAGCCCAAGCGCGTGGCAAGAACGCACATTGTTTGTAAAAGAATGGCTTCTTCTTCAAAACAGCTTGGAAAACATCCCTGATGACGGCACCGAAGACGTACGTGCTTCTTATCATACTATCTACCTCGGTCATCAGATCCCCTCCATCGCAATGCACTCCACACCAACACACTTTTTATGTAGCTCATCCATCGACAAATCCGTCGAGGCGATTTGTATCCCACAACACGCGATCGATGCTGGAACCACATGTGTACGTGTCTTGTCCAATATAGTATGGATAGAACGGTCGTCAGTTTGGGAATAGTGGTGGAGCTTCGCGAAGTGCCTGTGGTGAAACTTATATTGGACGACTTGCCAGAACCAGCTGAAAACGTCAGTCCAAGTCGAGGCAAACTCCGGCCGGGCAAGGAACTTGTGGTGCTACCAACTAAAGGGGAAGGGGTTGTGCCGTCGCTTCAGCTGCCTGACGGCGACGCAGATGATGGCGGAGGGGCTACGAGTAGTCGTGGGGACGGCTCCCAGCGCGGCGGCGTGAACAAACCACCCTCGATTTCCAAGGAGAAGACCTTTTCAAGCATGGGGATGATGGAGCGACAAGCTGAGTGGCTGCGGAAGAAGCAAGAAAAGGTAGACGCAGAAGAGAAGCGACAACGTGAAGAGAAAGAAAAGGAGCTCACGTTCAAGCCAAACCTACTCAACCGACGGCAAACGATGTCCGACAAGCCCGAAGACAAGGGGCCAAAGCCCGCGTCGGTGGTAAAACAGAACTCGTTCAACGAGAAGAAGCTGGACGCTGCCGCGAAGAGCGTGTCCTTCAAGGAGTCGCGCCCGCCACCCCAAGGAAGTACGAACACATCGGACAATGCAGAAAAGCGTCCCGTGTCGCGAAGCCTTGTGGACAAACCCAAACAACCTAAACCCCCTAAAGCTGTGCTGAAAAAGAAGAAGTCGGTGGGCAAAGGCGTGGACACGAAGCTGGAAGTGACGTCGCACCTGCTGAATGGCATCCGGTCGGAATTGAAGGCTTCAAAAGCCATGACGTTGGACGGTGGTGACAACGACGTTGACGACGATGATGACAACGCCGAGCCGGGCGAAGAGCCCAAGGAAGACGACGACAACGATGACGCCGCCGACGACGACGACGAAACGCCGCTGCTTCCTGGTGCTGCTGGCGACTACAAGATCGATTTCTCCGGCATGGAAACCAAAGCGCGACTTGTGCTCCAAGATGCGGCGCTGTTTGAACTGAATTCCATGTATCGCAAGACGGACAAGGCCGCGGGCCGCGAAGGCGTCGCGCTGCAGATGGGCCGACGCGAAGACAACCACGAAGAACAGGTCGTTGCTGTCATCTTCGACAAGGACAAGATCTCCGAGGACGATGCACAGAAGTGGTGGCTCGACCACAAGGCACGGTTCTTTGAACTTCCTGCCAACAACGCGTGATTAACAATCCCACGACATCATCTCCTTCGGTGTGTTAAGTCCGACAGTTAGTGTGTCCTCTTAAGTCCTACAGCTGTGCACACACTTTCGTACTTTGCTGAGAGGACTTAAACCATATCTTTGTGTCACATGGACACTCCGCCGCCGCCGCCGCCTCCGCCATGCCCATTGCGACCAGCGGCCCTTGCCGCTAATGAAGATAAACCACCCCCATCCGCATTCGGTCTAGGCATTGGAGGTCTACGGAAAGCCAAGCAGTGGAGTCTCTTTGAGGTTGACGTCGATGGCGGTTCACAACTGATGTTATTGGGTGTGTAGAACCTCGACGACACCGCGATGGAATACAAGCCGGCGACTGCCAAGATGCGACTGCTCGATGCCCTTCGCTACCACAAGCCGACGATTGAAGAGCAGCTCAATTATAACCTACCAGGAAGCATGGAACGTCTGTCCATGCACAAGCTCAACGACGTACGTTCAATTTGATGACAAGTGACCTCACCGCTAACACCCCTAGGTCATGTCCGTGTGCCTTGCACGTAAAGGCAAACGATTCACGAGTCTACAAATCCAATCACTGAGCCTTTTGCTTGCGGAACTGACTGGCGTATTTGACGCCGTGGACACGGCCTTCAAGTCGTTGTCCCCGGCGGTGTGTCGGTACAAGCCAACCGCGTCCATCTCAACTCCACCCGCTTCTGACGGGGACGTGGAGGTCCACAATGCTGCGCTAGCCTTCCATGTGCTGTGCAACACGTACATATCGCTCTTCCATCGACTGAAGGACCTCGTCGTGGACATTCGTGCATATTCGGTCGTGGCGCGGGGACTGATGGAAGTCCCACTTGACGACTCGGACGATTCCGGTGAGAAAATTGCATATTATTATACAAGTTCTTTAAATATATCTTTGTATTTGTATGAGTCAATTTTATTATTACAATGCCCAGAATTCGACGCCAAAGCCAAAGCGCCATTTCCGACGTTTTTGTTTGTCCTGATCCAAAAGTACCGCCGCGAGCGCGCAGATTACGCCGTGCTTGACGAAAAGGCGTCGTCGACGCCGCCCCTCCCGACGCATCCGTGGTGGCCCACAGATTCCCATCCGCCACTGGATTCCTTGGCGCAGTTCGCGCTCTTCCTCGCGGCGGTCCTGGTGCAACGGATGCCGTTCCTCAAAGTGGAGCTGGAAGGCATGATGGTGCTGCTCCAAGTGTTGTATGTTACTTTGGACTACCTAGTGAACATCTGACGACGATGAATGAGTAGGAAGGTGGACCACACGGCAATGGAAGACTCGCTGCATGTAAACCTCCACGGCGACCAACGATCGAACTATGTGCTCAGCCGCAGCATCTTTGAATTCCTCAGCACCGTACGCGAGCTGCGATCCATCCCCAAGCGAAAAGATCTGCTCGAACGGTCGCGTCGAAACAAGAAGAAACTGCGGCGATGTCTGACAAACGCAGACAAATTGGTGGTGTAAATATAACGTGTGATGGCAATCAATGTAGTCTGAAGTCGAGAGCACCATGCTGCTTCATGCAGTTCATAACTAACGCATCGTCCATACCGCATCCATTGTACTACTACGTTGCATTTGCGTAGCTGCATACATTTGTGGGATGAAGAAGGTTGGGCTTTATCAAACAACATCAGTCGGCCGATGAGCCACCTGACGACACAGCAACCGTGCCTCCATGTCAGAACATTGGCCCTTCAACACACCCCTGCCCTACGAGGCCTGCTCAACCGCCTCGCATCACCGAGACACGCTTCCACCCATTTTGCCATCGCAGCTCATCACACGTCGCAACATGCATGAAGAAATCAATTCATGAGGTCCAAAATCTCGTCCGAAAAATCTGACCAATCAGCACCCTGGAGTTTGGTTTTGTCAGTTTCAAAACGGCGGCAGCGGCATTTCAGTGATGGACGTAATGACCCCAAGCACGACCAATGATGAGATATGCTACAGCATACTAACATTGGATCTCAGTGGAGATGTACCGGGACGACCATCACGACTTGGCAGATCGCGCAGAGCTGTCGGAAGCCGCACTTGTCCAATTGATTGAGTCGCGGTTTCGGCGGAACCTGGTGTACACCCATGCAGGGTCGGTCCTCCTTGCGGTGAACCCATTCCGTCGCATAGAGGATCTTTATGGACAAGACATGCTGCAAGAGTATGAATCCCCCAATGCAGCGCCACATATCTACGGTGTCGCCGCCAATGCCTACCGCGCGATGCAGCTAATGCATTCATCATCGTCCAACCAGACGATCCTCATAAGTGGGGACAGTGGCAGCGGCAAGACCGAGTGCACCAAGCGCATGTTGGATTATTTTGTGCACGTCGGTCGATCCTCAGACACGTCGTCGGAACGGCTGACCCGCCACATCGTCGCCGCCAACGTCGTGCTTGAAGCGTTTGGCAACGCGCAGACCCTCCGCAACTCCAACTCCAGTCGCTTTGGCAAGTTCATCCAGCTGGATTTCAGTGGAGACAGCCATCGCCTCTTCAGCGCCTCCATCCAAACGTACCTCCTCGAGACCGTGCGTATCGTAAACCCCGCCGCCGCCGAGCGCAACTACCACGTGTTCTATGCCCTCCTCAGTGGAGCCCCCTCGTCGCTTCTTGCCACGTGGCAGCTTGTCCCGTCTCCCACTCCAACTTCTTCCACCTTGCACGGCAATAGCAAACTCCGTGGTGTTGCCACTCACACTTTTCGATATATCCCCCATCCCTCCAGCAGCAATTCGTGCAAACAAAACCTTCTACATGATGACAGCGCCATGTTCACAGCCTTAGAGACTGCGATGACGTCGCTAGGTCTTCCAGCCACCGATGTCTACCGTGTTGTCGCAGTTGTCCTTCACCTGGGCAACGTGTCCTTTGACGAAACCAACTCGTCGGTATCGACACACGCCATGGCGGCGGCGGCGGCACTTTTACAAGTGCCGCTGCCGGACCTGCAAGCTGCATTAACCACCCGCGCGCTGGTGGTCGCCAACGAGGTACAAGTTCTGTCGCTGTCAGCCGTGGAAGCAGCGCAAGCGCGGGATGGCATGGCCAAGGCACTGTACGCGCGGCTGTTTGAGTGGCTCGTCGAACACATCAACGGCCGCCTCAACCTATCACATCCATCAACAGCTACATCGCCATCGTCATGGATTGCAGTGCTAGACATGTTTGGCTTTGAGCATTTTGGTCTAAACTCGTTTGAACAGCTTTGCATCAACTACACAAACGAAGTGCTCCACCAGCATTTTGTCCAGCACGTGTTCAAGCTCGACGCAGCAGAGTACGCCGCGGAAGGGCTGGCATGTCCGTTGAGTACGACTCCATATGTCGACAACGAAGACTGCATCGCCCTTTTCAGTGCCAAACACACTGGCCTATTTGCACTTTTAGACGAAGAGTGCGTCCTTGCCCGTGGGTCGGACGCAGCGTTCGCTTCGAAATTGCACAAGGAACATGCCACCCGTCATCCCCGTCGCTTCACCGCGTCTCATGGCCAGCTCAGCCAGCGCAAGTTTACAATCCACCACTACGCGGGGTCGGTCGAGTACACCGCTGTGGGCTTTCGCGACAAAAACTTCGGCGTGTTGGCACCCGACGTGGTCGAGTTGCTGCGGGGCCGGAGGAGCACCGACGCCTTTGTCCGGCAGTTGTTTCAGTCGTCGTCCCCGTCGAGGCACAACAAGCCCCGGCGCCACGAGAGTGTTGCGAGTCAGTTCCAAAGCCAGCTCGGGACACTCATGAAGCGGCTGCACACTGCGCAAGTGCATTACGTCCGGTGTCTCAAGCCCAACGACGCCGCCGACCCCGCGTTGTTCCTCACCGATCGACTGCGCCACCAACTCAGGTGCCACGGCATACTCGACGCCATTCGCATCGCTCAGCTGGGCTTTCCTGTCCGCCTGTCACACGCAGCGTTTCAGAGCCGGTATCGACCTCTTCTGCACCGCCAGCAGGTCTGTGACGAGGACAGTTTACACGACCTTATCAATGCATTGGTAACGTATTATGGAGATGCAACCAGCGACAGGGGAAGCAACGCTCAACGTGATGGGGGTGAACTATCCCGTGGAACGCTACACCGGCAACATATTCAGGTCGGCAGAACCAAAGTATTCATGCAAGCCGCGGTGCACAAGAATCTGGAAGTCCGTCGCGCCCGCGTTGAGCTCAGGGCCGCAAGCGTCCTTACTCACGCCATGCAGTCGTTCGTGTATCGTCGGCGCTTCCAACGGCTTCGACAGACGGCGGTGTGGTGTCAGCGACATGTGCGACGGGTACAAAGCCAACGCCGCCATCACAACATCGTCATCACGCGGCTGCTGCGCGAGAAAGAAGCCGTCACCGCCGCCGCGACAACCATCCAATCGGTCGTACGGAGGATGTTGGCGCGACGCCAGTACGTCCGACATTTACACTGCGTAGTGGTGTTGCAAGTGTGGTGGATTCAAAGACTACTTCGACGTCGTCGCTTGGAACAAGGTCGGCAGCAAGATCAAACGCTGCCGCCGTCACCGCCTCGAGTAGCCGCGTCGTCCATCATCCGGTCCTCATGGGCACCAAATTCCGAGGAGGGCTCTTTCAGCGACGGCATGCTAGATGTCCTATGGCGCTCGTCGCCCCCTGCGACTTCGCTCGACCCGGACGCCGCCCGCCCTCGAACCTTTTTCCATCATAAACCCACGTCTCCAAGCTCTTCTAGGGCATGGACAGCGCTGCCGCCGCTGACCCTCGTGGATCCAGCCACCTTGCCGCCCCTGGCCGACTACTTTTCCTGTTCAGGTTGTACGAAGCGATTTACACTGGTGTTTCGTCGCAAGTTTTGTTGCCTGTCGTGCCGCCACGTCGTATGCAGCCGCTGCTGCAATGTGGTCGGGATCGTCGCCGGCAAGAAGGCGCGGGTGTGCCTCGTGTGTGCGGCGCTGCATCGCACGACCGACAACTGCACTGCACGGCCATGCCATTCACAACTCAATCAAGCCATGGTGACGGAGGAGAAGGTGTGGCACCGCCCGTGGCCTGAACCGCCGCTGCCGGACAATGAAATGAGCCGCCTCGCTGCGGTGGCTCGACTGAACATCGACGACGTCCGGCACGACATGATGATCCAGCATATGTGCACCATGGTCTACCACACATGGCCTGGCGCGGTGGCGTTCGTGGGCATCATGGGCAAGATGAAGCAGGTGATGGTGACCTCGGTGGGTAGTAGGATGTTCCCGGACCAACTCCCGCGGGACATGGCCTTCTGCGCGCACACGATTTGTGGAACGAAACCGCTTGTGGTGATGGACGCGACGAAAGACCCGCGATTCATGCATAACCCCCTTGTGAAAGCCGACAGGCGGAGCAAGAAGTTCTGCTTCTACCTTGGTGCGGCAGTCGTCGACCTCGAAAGTCGGCATATCCTGGGCACGATTGCTGTGCTCCACACGATCTCAAGGAAGGATTCTGTGCAAAAGTGTGAGCTTCAAGTGCTGGAGAACTATGCGCGCGTTGTGAGCCGCCAGCTCACGATGAACATGCACGGATGGCGGCCGTCGGATATATCGTCGTGATCTTTAGCTTTCATTCTCGCCTTCGATAGGTGCATTTTCAACGAATACTATCACAGTATGCTTAAATAATGAAACTTGATTTGCTAGAAGAATGGTATTTAAGCGAATCAAATCAGCATAGTTTTCAGGACTTTCCATCTCAGTTGCGCCGTTCCTCTCGTCGTCGGTAGTGCCGTGGTGATTGATGGGGCAGAAGGCCAGCAAGGAGGAAAAAGCAGCGCGCCGGAACAAGCGCAAGGGAAGCATCCACGAGCCTCCTGTGGCTGCACCGCGAGCAGCTGCTGCTGCTTCTGCTGCTATCATTGCTCCGCCACCACCTACCGCAACAAATCTGTCACCCACATTACCAAAATCGTTTTCCATGTCACCTGCCGAGCGAATGCACACACGACCTCGTGTGGGTTCGATATCATCCAGCTCTCTCTACGGCGCTGCGCGTCAGCAGAACGATGTAGATGGTGTCGAGGATCACAAGGTGTCCGATAGCGACGACAGCGACGACATTTTGTCAGACGATGCGTCTGTCGTGGTGGAAGACTGGCTACTCGAAGGCGACGACATCCACGTCGAGATGGTAGACGACGACGCCGTGTCCGAGATCAGCGAAGTCGAGTCCCACGTACGGGCGACGGGTCGATCACCTCATGATTCTCACCATCCATCCCCTCTCGTAGACGACGGAGGTGTCGTTGACGGCCTACATGCTAGCGAACCGGCCATTGTACGACATCATGATCCAAGTGCAGCTCTTCGCGAACTTGAGCCAGTCGCAGCAGGAGCAGGTGCTCAAGGCGCTCAAGCCCATCACGTTCAAGGATGGCGAGACAATCGTCAAGCAAGGTGACCGCGGCGAACGGTTCTTCATGATCGCCAAGGGCGAAGCGGTCGTGACCAAACTCATCGACGGCAAGGAACGAATGGTCACGCACTTGTACGCAGGCCATTACTTTGGGGAGCTCGCATTGATCTACGATGACCCTCGCACCGCGTCGGTGGGTAACTGCGTCGCGTTTAACTAGGTTTGGTCTGTCCAAGTTGTGGTTTGAGTTGTCTATGGAATGTTGGTCTAGTACTGGAGGGTTTGAGAGAGGAATGCATTAGGTTCACGCGGTGGGCCCCGGCGGCGTAGAGCTGCTGTACCTAACCCAAAAGGACTTCCAGCAAGTCGGTAAAGTGCACTTGAGTCTCATGCTTCAGCAAGTGCCACTTTTGGCCCACCTGAGCGCCCGCGACCAGGACGTCGTGCTCACAAAGCTCAAGCCGTCCAACTTTGGCCATGGTACTACCCAACAATATATCGACTTCTAGACATGCCCATGTTGCTACATCATCCAGTGGTTACCAAGGCAAGGGCCATTGGACTGGGCCATCCTTAGGAACCCATTGGATGCGTGGCTGACGGGATACGATGCTTGTAGGCGAGTACATTGTCCGGCAAGGCGAGGAAGGCACGCGGTTCTACATGATCACGCGGGGCCAAGCGGCGGTGATTGAAACGGACGCCGGCGAGGACAAGGAACTGACGCGGCTGTATGAAGGGCACGTGTTTGGGGAGATGAGTCTCATCTACAAGGAGCCGCGGACGGCGTCGGTGGTGGCCGTGGGGCCCGTCAAGTGTTTGTACTTGACCAAGGAGGACTTTGACGAGTGTTTGCTATCGGAGCGCTTTCAACGGGTGATCCAACATGCGTACATTGAAAAGGCCACACGGCGCGCCATGCGCAACAAGACCAACCGGCTGCTCAGGCACAGCGCAACCGCCGAGTACGTCCATCATGATTTATCCCCCCCCCTCTATGTACAGTACAAAGCCCAAGACAATGCGATTTGATTCCATGTAGAAACGCGACATCGTTTACCGACTCCACGACGCCCAATGACTTGCCCAGACACAGTATCGCACTTGAAACCAGCACACTGCGCAAACATCGACTTGCGAATGGCGAGACCGTCGTCAACAAGTACGTGATCAAGGGCGAGCTTGGCAAGGGGTCGTTCGGGACGGTCAAGTTGTGCGCGAACGAGGAGGATGGACAGCTCTACGCCGTCAAGATCATGCACAAGACATTTGTTCAACGCATGGCCAACCGCGAGGACTCGCTCCAGGACGCTCTGCGCCGCGAAGTGGCCATCATGAAGAAGCTGGACCACCGCAACGTGGTGCGGCTCGTGGAAGTGATCGACGACCCGTCGAGTCAAAAGGTGTACCTCGTGCAAGAGTACATTGAAAAGGGCAACCTCGCCGAAGTCGCGGGAGGCGCGCCGCTGCCGGAAGCGCTGGCCCGCAAGTACCTGCGCGACATGTTGTGTGGCCTGCAGTACCTCCACTTTCACAAGGTCGTGCATCGAGACATCAAGCCGGAAAACATCCTCGTGACGTCCGATGACGTGGCCAAGATTGCCGACTTTGGGGCGGCGCGGATGGTCATGAACGAAGCAGAGACGCTGACGGTTGCCAAGGGAACTCCAGGTACGACAAGAGGATTTTCAAAATGCAATAACACCGATGGAATCGAATACAGACCTTGATTAATACATACACATGTATTGTAGCGTTTATGGCACCCGAGATGTTCAACATCGACGCCGAATACACGGGGCCGTCCGTGGATGTGTGGTCGCTGGGCGCGACGCTGTTCATGCTCGTACGTCCTTTAAAACAACACACGTATATACGTCTCATGCGATGCTTTGTTCGGGCATGTCTAGCCTGTGTACTAAGTCATGTGTAGGTGTTTGGACATCCGCCGTGGAGCGCCGACAACGAGATCGAACTGGCCGACAAAGTCCAGCGCGACGAGCTAACGTTTCCCGAGGGGGTCGTTCTGGAGCCGCACTTGAAGAACCTGCTCACGCGCATGCTGACCAAGGACCCCGAGCGGCGCATCGTGTTGGCTGACGTGATCAATCACGAGTGGGTCACGTGCGAAGGCAGCCATCCGATCGTCAACGTGTTCAAGGGCGACCAATCGACTGTGAACGTTGTGAGTCTGGACGAGTCGGAGCGGGCGATTGAAAACATCCCCGAGCGAATCGACGAGCGCCTCCAGGCGTCGCTCATCCAAGCGCACCTCATCCTCCAGCAGAAGAAGCAGCAGCCCCCGCTCAACTTATCGCTGCGGTCGCACGGGTCGATGAACTCGATGAGCTCCAGCAGTGACCGCGGGTCGATTGCTACGACGACGTCGTCCCCCAAGCGCACGGCGTCGGCGGCCACGGTAATTCCTCACAACCACCACCACCACCACCACCGCCACCTCAAGCATCCGTCGACCGGCAGCGCCGCGTCCCTCCGGTCAAAAGGGTCGCAGGACTCGCTTTTTGGCCACGAAACTAGCCGCGTCATCTCGGCGTGGCGACATCACAAGCGTGTGGCGCTCATGGATGGCCACAACCTGTCCGAGCGTGTGCGAGACCTCCTCTTGGAGCAGAAGCGGATGGCGTTTTCGGTTGAACGGGCGCATGTGACAGAGATCATCTTGCCGGCCTCCAAGCAGCCCTGTCACACGCCGACCACGGGTCCACCTGGCGACGGCCCAAAGCCAGAACCACTGACCGACGACGACTTGTCCAAGCGCCAACTGTCTCGGAAAAAGGATTTTCTCATGGTCACGTCCGAAGTGTTTCGCAACGAAGCTGGTGACTACCAAGCGCGCAAGGTGCTGTTTCAAGCGACGTCGCAGGACTTTAGCGTTGCGTCGCGCATCCCGCTGCACCCGCTGGCCGGATCGTCGGACGATGTGACGATGGGACGCAAAGCCACAAACATGCGCAAGTCCAGCCGCACGAGTTCACGCGGCGGCGGCACAAGGGGAAGCGAAACCGCAGGCGATGGTGGCGGCGGCGGCAGTCGAAGCAATTCTGCGTCCAAGCTGTCGACTTCCGACTTGTTTGCTGACGTGGCCATGGTGGACGACGACGTGGCGTCAGATGACGACGACGACGACGAAGTGGTGGATCAAGTGATGGGGGACGACGGGGATAGCCTCGGGCTTTTGGACAGCGGTCGCCTCCTCCTCAGCCAGCCGCGCGTCGGAAACAGCCGTCACCGCAGCCACGGCGATACCAGCAGCAACAGTAGCCACAGCCGCAGCAGCAGTAGCAGCAGCGATGCCGACGAGTCCGACTACAGCGACGCCGACGAAAACGTGGACGTGAACGACACGTTCGATGACTTGCTGCAGTCGCCACGCTTCCACGTAGCAGACGCCGACGTGGACGTGGCTCCCGTCGACGACGACGACGACCATCACCACGAGGGGATGCACGCCGTCGTGCAAGTTTACGTGAGCAGCAAAATTCGAGAAAATCTCGGCTTGGGCTTGCGCGCCGGGTACGCCGAAGCCAAAGGGTCGCGGCCGTACATGGAGGACCGGAGTTTGGCGTTGGCGCGGTGTCCGTTTGACGAGTCCGTCGCCTTCTTCGGAGTGTTCGACGGCCACAACGGCAGCGACACGGCTATGGCACTGCAGGCAGACCTGCACCATCGGATTTGGAACCACTGGACGACTACGTCGTCGTTGTCGCCACAGACTGCGATAGAGTTGGGTACGCTATTCTTCATGGTGTATACATCTATCCCGATGTTTGGAAAAAGTCTGCCTGCTGCACTGTACCTGGGCAATGTTTCTGGTTGAGGGTCAGATATATATTTATACATTATTGGCAGGCTGCCGAGACATGGACGATGAGCTCCTGCGACGAGACATGGAACGCATCGCCGCGCAAAAGAATGAACGGATGCCGACGCCCATGTCGTTTTCAGGGTCCGCGGCTGTCTTTGCCGTTCTGGTCAAACAAAGCGATGACGTGGCACTCTATGTGGCCAACGTCGGCGATTGCCGCGGCGTGCTGTGCCAGGACGGAGACGCCATCGACCTCACCATCGACCACAAGGCCAACAACCCGTCGGAAAAGGCCAGGGTATAAAATATGTCCACGGGAATGATTGTCTTGGTGTCGTTCTTCGTACAACATTGCACTTGCGACATCGTTTTGATAATTCATTTTAGGAGGATCACTACTACTAGTAGTACTAAATTCCACAAACCTCACTATGCGTTGGAGTAGGTGGAAGCAGCCGGCGGGTTTGTACACAACGGCCGGTTGGACGGGATTCTAGCCGTGTCAAGAGCCTTTGGAGACTTTGCACACAAGTCGGGCGGCCACCTCATTGCCACGCCCGAAGTGACGTGGCACACTGTGAGCGCCGCCGATGAGTTTTTGCTGCTAGCGAGCGACGGGCTATTTGACGTGTTATCGTCGCAGCAAGCCGTGAATTTCATCCGTCGCAAGCTGAGAAACCACGGCGACGTCCAGCTCGCGGCCCAAGAGCTTGTGCTCAAAGCACAAGAGTATGTCAGCCATGACAACATCAGTGCCATCGTCGTGTGCTTCAACCAAGTAGCGTCGTAACGTTCGTACAGTAATCATAGTAAATACATCCATGACTCGTGTGTGATGCTGTACGGTAGTTATTACAGTGCTTGTCGGGTTGACTGTTCGTCATTCTATGAGATTGCCCAGTGTATGAGACTTGTTCGATCTGTAAACTACTCCAAATGCGACAGAGTGGTATTCATGTTTCTTGTGGTTTAAAACCGGCGGAACCCACTTCGACGGCCAAACATGCGCCGGTAATAGAACATGCCAATGCCGGCCCCCGCTAGATGCGCGACGTGGCCGACTCCGGTGTTGCGATCGCCGACGGCCCCCCAAATGTCTCGAAGGATGAAGAGAGTTCCCACCACATACGCGGGCAGCGGGAGCACAAACATGAGGAGGATGGTGCTGTGCGGAAACATGCAGATGGAAAAGGCTGTGACGGCGTTCACGGCGCCGGACGCGCCAAGGCTCAAGCTGTTGCGGCTGGAGTAGAGCGGTTGGGACACAACTTGCGCCAGGGACGCGGCGACTTCAAGCTGCATTAGTCGAGGTACGAGGACGTTGCATGAAGTACATACCTGCGCTGCCTAGGTACAACCCAAGGAACCGCTTGGGACCCAAGATCGCACACACTTCTCGCCCGAAGAAAAACAGCCCGAGCATGTTCCCGAAGAAATGACCGGTATCCGCGTGCGAGAACGCCGCCGTGAGCAGGGTGTGGACGCGGCCACTCATGATATGCGCGGGGGACGTGGTGAAATTGGTCACCATAAACTGTCTCTTCGAACTTGTGTCGACTGTCTGCCACATGAACAACACCAATGCGTTCGCGCCAATCAGGCCGAAGATGACATGGTCTGGGTTCACCGAGTCAAGTCGACGAGCGATGTTGGTGAACCCACGGCTACGCAATGGCGCTGGTGGCATGAACTTGGGCGCCGCGAGCACATACGTAGAAGTCTTCAACGGTACATTTGCATGCTTTAGGGGTCGGAAGGCACTGCCGCGGGTGACCGTCACGCGACTCGCCAGCGTCCGAATCGACATCATTGTTGCGGACGTTTTGAAGTGGTAGTGTTCCGTCAAATGGTTTGCTAAAATGTGATAATATACTGACCAATCGTATCACTGTATCTCATTTCATTAACCGGACGATGAACAGTGTTCCGGTTAACACTTTGAGAGATATGCATACTGTGATACGATTGGTCAGATTTTAGCAAATCAATTGACAAAACACTTTTCCACTTCTCAAGACTGCAATGATGTCGATCCGGAAACTCGCGAATCGAGTCCACGGCAGCGCCTTCCGACCCCTAAAGCATGCACACGTACCATGGAAGCCTCCTTCGCATGGCCTCGCGATGTCTAAGTCACCAGCGCCATTGCGCAGCCGCGAGTTCACCAACATCGCTCGTCGACTTGACTCGTTCAACTCCGATAACGTCATCTACGGCCTCATAGGCGTCAATGCTTTGGTGATGTGCATGTGGCAGAAAGCGGACACAACTGCGAAGAGACACTTCATGGTGAGCAACTTCACCACGTCCCCCGCGCATATCAAGACTGGCCACGTCCACACCCTGCTCACAGCGGCGTTCTCGCACGCGGACGCTATACATTTCTTCGGGAACATGACGGGACTGTTCTTCTTCGGACGAGAAGTGTGTGCCATATTGGGCCCCAAGCGGTTCCTTGGTCTTTATCTGGGCAGCGCAGGTATGTGCTTCATGCAACGTCCTCGTACCTCAACTAATGCAACTTGAAGTCGCCGTGTCCCTCGCGCAAGTCGTGTCGCAACCGCTCTACTCCAGCCGCAACAGTTTGAGCCTTGGTGCGTCCGGCGCCGTAAACGCTGTCACAGCCTTTTCCATCTCCATGTTTCCACGCAACACTTTCCGTGTCATGTTCATACTCCCTCTCCCTGCGTATGCCGCGGGAACTCTCTTCATCCTACGAGACCTCTGGGGTGCCCTTGGCAATATCGTACAGGGAAGCGGTCACGTTACGGATCTTGTGGGAGCCGGGATTGGCATGTTCTACTTTCGACGCATCTATGGTCGTCGAAGTCGGTTCCGCCGCTTGTAAACGCATTCACATTGTCAAGTGATAATACTGTAGTAGATGGCGTCGAAATAGAAATACGCCCGCCGTATTCGTTTTGCCCGCAAGTTATTAACAAGTTGACCCCTGTGGACAAGCAGGGGCAAATAAGCAAGTACCATCGCCACCTGCTAGAAACGACTAAATGTGATTCCACTTTGTTTGCGGAAAAAAGAGTGGCCTCTTCCGATGATCGAAATCGGGACCTCCTGCACCCTAAGCAGGAATCATACCACTAGACCAAAGAGGCTGTCTTGATTGCATTGATGAGATAATGATTAATAAGAAAAAATATGCCAATTTGAGTGAAAATAGTTTCATCCTTATATTGTGCTTTCGAGTGAAATTTCGTGTTGTGGCGTGGTTTCTCGTTGATATTTAAATCGATTTGATTGGCTTCTTCAGTTGAGTTCATAATTATTAACCAATCAAAACCTTCTCAATGAAATTCAACCAATCAGATCGATTGTGGATCGGTTTGGTCAGCGATTCGATTGCACCCCCTCCCCAAATTTGTATCAAATCGACAATATACTGCGTCGTATTTTCGTCCGAGGCCTGGACAGCAACTACTCTAAAAGAGAATGGACTCAAAGATGGAAAGGGGGTGCGTGTGTCATCGTTTTGTAGATAGTTTGTAAAGATTAAGATTGACCACAGTGTCAAAAAGGAACGATGGCACTAATAGTAAATGTGCTCATGGTTTTGCTGTATGGTTTTATCCGGATACGGATAAAACAATTGACTGGTAAATATGGGGAGCCGAAACGTGACGTGAATATTTGACGGCAGCATGCAGGCTTTAGGCAACACCCTCCGTGCGTTCGGGCAGAAACTGGACAAAGTCGGCGTCTCCATTGAAGGAGCGCTTACCTACACCGAGCGATGTATGTGTTAAACTACCTCTCTCCTTGCCATGTCTTACGGTGACTTGTAGTGGTGCCGTCGACTCGGTTGGTCAAGTTCGCCGGCCACAAGCCCACGCTCGCGGCCACGACATTCGTGGCTCCGAATGCGTCTGTGATCGGCGAAGTGTCCATTGGTCAAGGAAGTTCCGTCTGGTATGGCGCGACTGTCCGTGGAGACGTGAACACCATCACCATTGGCGACAACACGAACATCCAAGACCAAGCCGTTGTCCACGCGGCCAAGATCGCGAACGATTTCCCCACCATCATCGGGAACAACGTGACGATCGGACCCAACGCCATCATCCATGCGGCCAAGATCAGCAACCAATGCATCATCGGCACCGGTGCCCAAGTCTTGGATGGGGCCGTGGTCGGCGAGAACTCGATCGTTACGGCCGGGTCCATCGTGACCCAAGGCAAGAACGTCCCCGCCGGCCAAGTACGTTGTCGCATATCTCTTGCATGTTTCGAAGCATGGTCTCTCACGGTTAACGTAGTTGTGGTCTGGTATCCCTGCCCGTGCCGTGCGCGACTTGACCTCGGAAGAGATTGAATTCATCAAGCAATGCTCGTTGGATTATGTCGAAGTACGCACGCGTCATTGCGTTCTTTCATGTATATCGATGACTGGCTCATGTGGTTAACACGTAGTTGTCGGAGGCGCATGCCGTGGAAGCGGCCAAGTCCTTCGAAGAAATCGAAGCGGACAAGGAGAAGCGCAAAATCCTCGATACCGTCGGCGAATTGGGCTTGGAACAAAAGACCGAGAAACGCATCGACACGGGTCTTTTCTTTAAATATTAAAAGACTTCCGTTCATTGTTCTAAAAACCGCAACCCAACTGTAACGCAATTAAAGACTACCGCTGCAGGGATGCTTGTTGTCATGCACGCAGTGCCCGCCCTTCTCCAGATACCGCTGGTGGTAGTCGTCTGCAGGGTAGAATACTCCCGCGGGGGCGATCTCTGTCCAAATGTCGCGCGCAAGAAGTGCTTCCTGCTTGGATTTGGACGCGACGGCAGTAGCATGTTGCGCGTCGCTGTGGAAGTAGATGCCGGAGCGATGGGGTGAACCAAGGTCCATGTCGTCGAGGCCTTCGTACGAAGATTGGATTGCCCAAAAGTACTCCAGCAAGTCTTCGTATGACACGGCGGTGTAGTCGAATGTGATCTGGACGGCAAGAGCATGGCCGGTTGTGTCTGCGCATACTTCTTCGAATGTTGGTTCATGCGTTCGGCCATTGATGAAGCCAACTTGGGTGCTGATGACGCCAGTGACGCACTGGAAGTGCAGCTGGGCACTCCAGAAGCACCCCGCGGCAAACGTTGCGAGTTGATGATGCTTGATCACCGACGGAGTTCGGGACAGGATTCTGAGGTTGTTCAACATGGTGGGAAAAAGTAAATATCAACCAGTATGCGCAGATATTTCGACGTTCAAACACAAAGGTTCGACGCATTCCCTATCAGCCAATCCAACGTCAGGATTCTCAAAAGTGGTGTTTTGATTGGTGTGTTTTATATTCTGAGCATATTCACGCATCCTCAACGTTCAACATCATCATTCCCCACATGCCCGAGGCAATTAGTGCGCTGGTTGCCCCTAGATGTGTCGTTTCGAAGGCGCTTGATATTGCCAATGCTTCAAAGTTCTTCCTGTGGTGATAATGAACGCCAAACCCAGCCCCACATTTCGATCTCGGAGAGACAATGCAAGCAAATAAACAAGGCCTTTTCTATTCATGGTCATCGAGAATCGTGATTGGTGGTTCCATGTGTGTTGATGGCCGCTGAATATTATCCAATCCAATGCACGTTTGGGCTGGTTATAAAAGACGTGTTTATCATGTCGCGAGGGCAAAACATTCGTGTGGTCGCCAAGTGCTTCCTCGAAACAAAACGCATCAGTGTCACAGTTTGAGGGGGTATACGTATACGATGTTATGAATGGTACGAGTAACTTATGGAGTTAGTCGAAGTACTTTTTTTGAAAAAATGTCGGGCATTTATCTCGGGATGTCAACCGTTGTGTCTTATTTCATCACCGCCAAGTGATCCGAAATGGATGGGCCGTTTCTCTCCCAAACTTCAAGTTGCTCCGTTGACTATCTCCGTCCCCGTTGGACGTGGCGTCGGCATAAGCCAGCCGCGGCATACGTCGGCCACCAGTGTGCTCAAACTTCGTCGCATGTGCGGACGGTAAACCGTTAACGTTATGGGTATAAAATGTTGTAAGTTTGCAACAATTAACAGCATAATATGACGAGTCCCTGGTTTTGTCACAAATGTGGGTGCCAGGGATGCCATCGATCGCGCAAGTCCGATAATGCTGGTATATCGACGATTCCACGACGATGCAAACCTTGGGCTAGGCGAGCCAAGGAGCCTTGTGAAGATGGAAGATTGACCAAAGTGACCCGACTATGCTGCAAGCAAAAATCGGGTTGGTGGAGGAGTGTGGGTGGGTGGTGGGTCGAACCCCCGTTTTTGTCATTTTCAATCTATCGCTGCAGTAGTGGGTTCAAATTTTATCCCCAGCGACAGCGCAGTAACCTAGCAAAGCACCCAGCGATGGCAACCCCACCGGCGGATTTGCCGCGGACGTCTGGCTTGTCGACGACCCCAAGGCTGTCGGTGACCGAGTCTGGTACATGGGACGACCAGTACCTCCCAACGCATGCAGGATCTCGCACGATGGGATTGCTCATGCGCCGCACGTTGGACAATCAAAAGTCCAAATTGACCAAGTACACGCCGCAGGAGCGATTCAGCAGAGCGCAGGTTGCGTTCGAAGGGAGCTTGGTCAAGCAGGGGTCGTTCTGGCGGACATGGCGGAAGCGATGGTTCATCCTCCGCAGCGATCGGCCACTGCTTTGCTACTACAAGTCGAGCGTCGATTTGGAACTCCTAGGTGAAGTCATGCTGGATTCCGAGACAACGATCGACGTGTTTGCTGGGACCCCAGGACACTTTTGCATCAAGACAAAGAGTCGTAGGCTGGTGCTAAGTGCCCACGACGACGGAGGAGTTCCATGCATGGATCGATGGATCGCAGCCATGCACGTGTCCATCCGCCATAGTTTCTCGCCGATTGAACAACGAGGACGGATGTCCCCTCCACTCAAATCCATCGACGACTGCGGCAACTCGACGCCCGCTGTCCATGTTGACATCAAGCAAATCGCCTCGACCTCTCCGATCCTCATCCCGCGTCTGAAACAATCGACGACGATCTCCGACGACGACGGCAGCACACCGCTACATCTCGTGCGACGGACCAACAGTCTCCACACCATGTCCGACACCCACGACTACTCGCGGAGCCGCACGTCGTCTTCGAAACTGCTCACTGCGTTGGTGGCCACGAGCTGGACGAATCGCAATATCTCAAAGCAAGACTCGCACCAGACCAACACCCTCTGCTCGCTCAGCCTCGTCCACGTCCTCCCGCCGCCCTGTGTGCACTTTGCCGTGTCATTCGGGTCAGAGCACGACCACACAGCCGCCCAAGGCATGCTCGTGGTGTCCCTCACAGCGCTGGAAGTTGGAGCGATTTCGGCGTCCGAAATCTCCCGCACCGAAGTCGAGTGTACGCAGAGCGTTCGCCGGCTGGGTGATCATCGGTGGGTGCGCGACTTCCACGGCGTGTTGGCGCTGCCAGTGTCCATGGTCGAAGCCAATGTTGTGGTGCAGTTTGACGTGTTTGGAATCACGTGTCCGGCGTCGGAATCTCTGAAAATGCAAGCCCCCCTCGGCGCCTTCACCATCGCCACGCAGGACCTGGTTGCTGACTCGGACGACGGCACACCCCTCCTCTTGGACCTGCATCCCCGCGAGTACCCCACAACATCGTCGCTGTTTTTGATCGTCGAGCAGGTGCCGACCCCCGACGCGCTCAAGATGGACCATCTGTACCACTTTGCATCGCAGCAGTACTTGGTGGATGCGACAAGGTCCAGTCCACCCCGTCCTGCTGCTTTCTTGTCGACCCGCGGCCAGACCCAAGTTCATGTGACAGAGGAAATGGGCGCTTCGAGGACCGCGCTGTCGGTCGTCGTGGCGTTCATTAAGATGCTGCAGCAGCGCAACCGGCTGCGCAAGGACGCGGCGCGGGCGGCAATGGACGAGATTGAGAGCCGAGACGTCACCCGATCGAGCATCACGTCGCCGATGTCGGCGGCTACTCCAACTACGGGCGACTTCACTCCCGTCGTGGGGCGGCCCCTGTCGACCGTGTTGCATAGCGAGACGTCGTCAAGTCGAGCGAACGACACCGCGTCGAGTTATGCCGCGCTCAAGGCCCGAGTGGACGACTGCGACGAACGCGAGATCAAGTACATCCAGGCCGAGCGACGGTACGCTGCGCTGCGGCTCATGTTGCTGGAAGGCGAAGAACACGGGATCACGAGCTGCTTGAAGCGAAGCACGATGAAGAAGGACGAAACGATGGAGTTTATGCCGACAAACTTGGTGTGCCACTCGATGCGCGCGTCCACCGTGCAGCAACAAGGACATGACCACCGACTGTGGACCGTGGTCACACACGGGTGCTCGGCCGCGCATCTCCACGGGTTCAAGGATGGCGGCCTGCGCAAGAAGGCCAAAGTCCACGAGCATCGGCTGGACGTAGTGTCATGCCAGCTCATGGCCGTCGTGGCCACCGCCTTCCTCACCAGTGTGCACATGGCGCTGGATGCCGATAACCACTGGGCCTCGAGCGCGTCGACGTACTTCTCGGCGTTGGCGGTGGCATCGCAGGTGGGGTATTTGGTGGACATTGAGTCGCTCCTGAGCACCATGGGAAACGAGAAGGGGATGCTCGAAGACATGTCGGAGGGCGTGCACTGGTTGAACCGACACGTGTACATCCATGTGACACCGTACGAACGTGCGACAGAGTGCGACTGCTCGTCGATCGCGTTGGACGGAGACGATGTTGTGATGACGTTTGCGATGCCAGAGCGCACGTTTTATGCGCTGCCGCTGCCTCTGCAGACCCGTCGCCGCGTCAAAGTGACCACGGTGCTCTTCACCCAAGGCATCAACGAAGTGCAGTCGGTGGCGAATACGGTCGGCGGCACGTCGCTGCAAGACGAGATCAACCGCGAGAGCCTGTCCACCCTCATGGAGTACATTGGACGGTACATGCAACACGTGAGCCGGGACCAAGTGGTCGAAGTGGACCGCCTGCTGGCGGCACTCCATGGCGCGATCGACAACCAGTCCAACAAGAAGCAAGTCAACATCCTCGTTGAATCGAGCGAGCTGTGTCGACGACTCGGCGCGGGACGGACCACGTGCTGCAAGAGCGGAAAAGATCGCACGGCCATGTCGGTGACGTTGGAGTTTTCCAAGATCCTCGTCGAGGAGATGGGGGTCAAGCAGGGCATGCATCTGTGCCAGACCATGCGGGAGCGCGGCGTGCGACGGACAAACGTCCTCGTCAACACGGGAAAGACCATGTACGCGTTCAATGCGCTCCAGCTCAAGTGTCTGCCGAGCTGCTACCAGCCGCCGCCGCACACTGCGCACTCGAGCGTCACGTCGTAATCATGGGAAACGAGCGCGACGGTTCACGACACGTCCACGCGATGCCAAAATATTAATCGCGGAATCGTCACGTTGACTTGGGGATTGTATGGCATTTGATCCGCTCGATTAAAAATTATCAATAATATTAATTTATCTCAACATCGATTGTGTTGTTGGTCGTTTTGTCGTTGTAGCATGGACTTTCTTCAGGGCAAGCGGTTGCTAACTACGGCGGGAGACTGCGAAGCATCAGCGACGCCCCCAACCGTCTCAAGGGTATGAGCAAGGTCGATAGCGATGATCGATGTGTCCAACGGTGGAGGGTATGTGACAGGGACTTGTCATGGCGCCGTCACCCTCGAAAGGAGCGGCTCCAACTTCCCCGCTACAAGTACGAGAAATGCCTTGGTGTGGAGCTACGGCAGACGAGGACATTCACTTGATGGATAGAACGCATTTAAGAAACGTCGCAAAGCGCACGATGTACGGCATCATGCAATCATTCTTCCTGGCAAAACGTTTATGACTTGGCTGTAGCGATTCTATTTGAGCCCCCTCCATGACAGCTCCAGCACACCTGGTGTCGCGATCGTTTCATCCACAAGTGTGTCGTCGCCGTCTCGGCAGCAGTTTCACCGCGTGGAAGCTTCCCATATTGCTATCCCTGTCGAACACTTGTGTGACCAACACAACGACATAACATCCGAATCTGCCCCAACGTCGCCCACTCTAGTGTTGCCCCTCCGAAAGAGCAAGGACGAGCAACTGCGCCTTCGTTCGTCCAAGTCGCGCGACCCGTTGGTCCCCCATGCCTCCCGCGCTTCCGCAGTGCGCATGCCCATGGACTCCCCGACCAAGAAAATTCCCACCCAAGTAGAGCCACCTCCCCCTCTTCCACCCCCCTCGTCGCCAACAGAGACACCGATTCAAGTTTTGCAGCAGTCATTGCTTTCCACGTTTTGGTCGCGGCACTTGACCCCGTCTAAACACAATCGCAGCTTGTCGTGTTCTACTGCAAACGACGGTACTTATCCTTGATATCATTTCGTTGAAAATCAAACGATCGACGTGTGGTTCGACAGAAATGCTAGAGCCGCAAGCCGCCGGAGCCATCCATCTAGACGACGACATCCGAGCGTTCTGTCAGCGTGGTCTGTCCTTTATCTGCTTCATCACCTGGTTTCACTGCGATGGTAGGTCCAGTATCGCAACTGTCTCGCTCGATGGGGAAGGCCTGGCTCACCAACATGCTTCGCGCCTACGACGTTCCCAGCCTCTCGTACGTTGGTCGCCATGTCTTCACACGAATACGCATGCATGCTTGATAATGTACCCTCGTAGGCAGGCAGCATGGGGAGACGTGGAAACCGAGCGGCAGTTGCATCTTGTGATCGCCCAAGCCCAATGTCACTTCCAACAAGGCGATAACCCAGCGTTTGTGACGGCGCTCCTGAACGCCGTGGCCAACGACATCTGGGATAGTTGTACCCACGACTTTGTGCACACTGTCGCAGGGTATTATCGGGATCTTCTCACGCATTTGCCCACACTATTGAAAGAGCGCGAGGCCAAACTCGAAGTCGCGCACCGTACCATTCTCCGTCTCGAGGTACATTTTTCGCCATGCCATGATTATATATGTCAGCAACTACGATGTTAGGACGCCTACGAGGTGCTCCGAAAGAGGACGGAGGCCCTCGGGCGTGACAAGAGTGGCTTGCAGGCCCGCGTCGACGCGGCAGAAGCAACCGTACACGACCAACACGGCACGATCGTAGACATGGAAGGAGTGTTACGCGACGCCGTGGCGGCGGAATTGATGGCCACCGCCACAGTCAAGCAGCTGGAACTTCAGTACGCTTCTTCTACTCTGGAAACTGCGACAGCGTTTGAATCCTTATGGGTCGGTCGCACATGATAGAGTGCGGGAAGTGGAGAATGCACTGGATATCAAAACACAAGCGTTCGACCAACAAGCGGTCGAGATGCATGAGATGAGTCAGCGATGTTTGGGCCTTGAACGGGCAGTGCTAGATACGAAGCAAAGCCTGGCAGACGTAGGAGGATGAAACAATAACTGTGACAGAGTGCATATTATTCACACGGTGGAGTTGCGTAGGCAATCCAAGACCGCGACGTCGGAGCAATGCAGATCAAGGTAAACAAGTCATCACCTACCCAATGTATTGAACGTCCAGGGAAGTGGATTCAGTTGCGAATATCGCAGGAGCTGACGGCCAAGTCGATGCAAATGATGCATGAGAATGCTGCCATGTCCAACAAAGTCAGCGACATGCACGTGGAGCAGCAAGTGTTGTTGCTTCGATTGAAGGCCGAAACCACGCAGCACGAGGTACTTGTGACCGCGTTCTTCTTGGGATGTGATACTTGGTGTGCTGCTTAGCAACCAACTCGAGCAACAATGCGCCAATGTTCGACGTCCCCGTTGACCACCGACGCAGCCGCGGTGCTGCAGGACAGAATCGACCAGCTGCAAGATCAAGTGTTTCGGCATTCAATCGACTTGGCGAATCGAGACAAAGCGTTGCGGGTCCAGCAACACGACCAAGGACACAAGGACGAGCTGCTCAAGCGGTTAGACACCATGCTGGAAACGGCCAAGGCGGACAAAGAGGCGCTGCAGGCGGCCCACGACGCGCTCTTGGCGCAACGAGATACGCTCAAACGTCGACTGGACCTGACGCGAGGAAGCGACGAGCACGACCTCCTCAAGCATCAAATCCAAGTGCTCAGGACAGACAAACTCCAGCTCCTCCAAGACCTCGCCCGAGTTGTGCTGGAACGCGACGTTGCCATCGATGACGTGGCCAGAGGTCGTCGCAAAATCGACCACATTCGCCGCATCCTGGCCACAGTTGTGATGGAGGTATGTAGACCTATTCAATGCTCGCATGGATATAACCTACGCCGCGGATACTTGGTTAGATCAAGCGGTTGCGTGATGCCCATACCAGCCTTCGCATTGCCGTAGCCAAGCAACTCGACGGGTGTCAAAAGCAGATTCGCAGTGTCACAGTACGTTGGTTTTATCACATTATACTAGTGTCGTGATGACAAAGGGAAAATGCAATTAGATGAGCGTGAACGCAACGATCGCAAAGGTTGTGGCCACGGAATTGGGGCTGTCAAAGGACATTGTCAATATGCAACGGGGAGCTGTGAATGGAAACCCCGTGTTTCGATATACCCTCCAGCTCTTTCAGGTACTCTGTCACACAAATGACACAGTCGTTGGCAAGGGAGTGGGTCGTAGAAAAAGCTGCAGCAAATACGAGCGTCGTGGCACGACCTTCGAACGCAATCCCAGTCCGACATGACCCTGCTGGCAGCTTTTCACAGCGAGTACGCCGTCATAACCTCAACTTATCGGCGTTATTGTCCCTGCTCAACTAGGAAAACCCAACATATTCAACACGTTGCCAGGACGATCCAAGAAACGATGGCGCGGATGCACAAACCCAAGCCGAAGAAGCAACCGTTGATTTCCATTCCGTCGACCAAATCTGTCAAACAACTTGGCAGTGTGGTCAAGCCCCCCCCTTCTGCTTGCACGAGTGCCACCACCCAAACCAACTCGGAAGACGGCAGCAACCCCCAAACCACCCAAAGCCGCTCGAACGAATTGGCCGAGCATTTGACCAAGGTGCTGCTTCCAGTGCTGGAAGCCACGGAAACCAAGCTCATGGCCGTGATGGACAAAGTCGAGCGGCAGAAACTGGATCTCCTGGCAGCGTACGAGCGCGAAGCAGAGCTGCGAAATCGACTGCAAAGCTCGTCGGCGGCGGCACCCCCTTTGTCGCTTGGTCACGCCGCGCGTTCTCAATCCCCCATAAACACCCAACAACCCACCCGACAAGGCACACCCGCCGCGATTGTCCAAGTCCGACACCAGTTGCTCGCCATGACGTCGTACGTAACCCACTGGTATTTTATGAAACGATGCGACGACATGGTCGAATGTAGTGGCGACGAAAATGCCAACTTGGCCTTGCATGTGGCCGATCTGTACGACATGCTGCACACGAATTTGGACGTGCTTGAAGCGGCGTTGGACGATGGCCCAGTGCTGTATCTTGACCATTGCAACGGAAGTCAAGGCGCGATTGTCACAGATGGATTCGACCCGTCCGCCTCACCCCGACGAACCAACAACAACGACGTGTCGCCCCCCCCCGGCCGCCGGCTTTTCAAACCGTCCAAGACGTCGTCCCGCACACTCTTTCCTGTAGCGGACCCAACCCCGATGGAGCCCCCCGTCGTCGTCGACGTCTCCCCTTTCTCAACTCTGACGGATGCAACGGCGTCTCATTCGGCTACGGTGTCGACGTTGAACATGTCCATCCGCGACGGCGAGATTCAGAACGTCCCCGCGGCAGTCCGCAAATGCGTCAACACGGTGGTCTTGAAGCTCGCCGCCGCCGCGCTGTTTCAAGACTCGATCAACGTTCACGACATGGTGTCTTTGTTTCTCACAGCTGACCACGACGTCGACGTGTGGGCCCATGGCGTCCAGGACATTCGTGACGACCAACTCATCCAAAACCACGTCCCAGCCTTCTCGTTGACAACTGCCACCACTGCTTCCCCTCCGTCGCATACGGATGCAACAGGGACCTCTTCCCATCAAGACAAGTTGAACACGACGGAACTACAACCGCATGCCAGTAGTGGTACCAAACAACACCCGGCGGCACGCCCCGTGGTTAAAGTCGTCACACGGCTGCTGGATCTTGTGGGTACCGACATGTACGCGGCCGACAAGGAGGTTGCGCACACTAGGACGTGGCTGGTCAAGCAAATCCGAAGCATCTTCCACGACAAGTACATGGCCGAGTCGCTCGAATATGCGGCGTTCCACGCGGTGCTGGCGCTGCCCGAGTTTATCGTCCAGTGGTCGTTCCTCAAGTTTGGTGTTAAGGAGCTCGTGGCTCGGGTATGAGGTCCCCCAGCGATCTTCTCGTATTCGTGTCGTCATGAGTGTGTAGACCTGCCATGCCATCATGGACGGCACGAACGAGTGGAAGGCCACCACGCCCGAAGTCAGTCTATTTGCCGGGTTTTTGGCCGAGCAAGGCAACGTCGGGTATGGCAAGTCGGACTTGTCTCTGTTTCTCCATGCTCGGCAGCTGGTAACAGCAGACAAATATACCACATATCGACGCGTACACATGGAATTGTGTTGGTGCTTTAGGTGGAGGATTGTGTAGGCGACATGCGGCCACTTGGCCACGACGACGTGCCTCGACTGACGTCCACTCAGGCCGTGCACATCGTCCACCGAGTGTTTCAAACCCTGGTGCATTGTCATCGCCCCATGATCTTTGTCAAATTGGATGCCTTGCTCAAGCCGACCCAACACGAAACAGACGGCGTCGCCCGTGTCGACGACGAGCCTACGCCACTCGACAGCCCCCCCATTCTATCAGGAGTATTTGAGTTTCAAGGACTGCCAATGGCGTCCACGTTGACACCTAGTGGCGGCTTTCCAGAGGGCAAAATCAAAACTGCCATTGCGAGCTTCTACCTCCCCGACCCAAAGTTGATTCTGGAATCTGCGCTCGACACCGCCCTCCCCATCGAAGGTATCCAGCCTCTCCGTATTGCCCATAACGATGTTCACATTGTGCTTGTGACTTAGAAGTAAAGTGGATCGACGTGCACCAGCTTCTCCTGTTTTGCGTGATCGAGTTTCGCGAAGAGAGGCGGCGATTCTTCACAGACATGCAAGCGTACGTCGCCACGAAGAAGCTTCGAGAGGACATCTCCAAGCGTGAATTCGAAATGATGATGCACACTTTGTTTGAATGGACACCGACCATATGCGAATTGATCTTTGAACAATCTGGTCACCATTCATCGAAAACGGTGGTCGAGAGGTATGTCGTTGATTTCAAACGGAATTGGTTTGTGTTAACTGTGTTGGATTCAGCGATGGCACCGTGCTGGTGGACTGCCAACATCTCATGTGCATGGGCTTGCAATACTACACCAACCTGTTTGCGCTGGCTCGGTTTACGGATGGTCTTAGCGTCGACCAGACAGAGGTACCACCTCCGACGCCACACATGCCTCGACATTACGTTGTGAACATCATTAGTGTCCCCCTTGCTCCACCGATGACAGCTTTACCATGCTGGCAGCAGCTCCTCGCTTCCGCCATCGGGAAGTTACTCGCGTGTGTCAATAGACCTTTTTCGAATCTTGGATCTGGTTTAATATGGATGAGAAAGGTCGAATTTTGTCCCAAAATCTGCCAAGTTGTCATTGTTAATTTACAAAAATGGAAAAATATCCAAAAATGGCCCTTCTCCTCTGAGATGCGTGGCATGGACCATTTTGAGAGAGTTCATAACGTTAGTATTACTATAGTATTACTAGTAAAAAATGATGTCGTCTCAGGGACTCGCCGACCTGACAGTCGAACCCCTACCGGTAGCACCCTTGGAAAATCGCCATCGATCAAAAGATATATTAATATAGTGCATTTCAACTAAAGACAACAAAAAAATGCCTTGTCTTTCCACAGCTATTCCAACTTTGTATTGATATTTTTTAGGAAAATAAGCCGTAATGATAGAACTGGTCAAGACCAACAGAAGTTACGGTTCAAAATTTCGATTGGTGAAAAATTGATCGAGTAATAGAATTTAAGCCAACCAGCCTTTTTGTATGGAAATATATGGAGCCAGGCACATTTTGGCCGAAAAGGAGCATCAAGTATATCTTGGTCTTTGTATACAGCACTTATCCGTATGAACGTTTCCATTGTATCCGGATTATTCAGGATGTTTAACCTAATTACCAGATAAAAAACGTAAGTAAAAATAATTTAACGTCAACATTACGGGGGTTTAACTGAAATAACTGAGGCGTTTAATAGTAAAACGTCTCCTCCTGAGGATGGCCGATCTGTAGTCTTTAGATGAAATGCACCATACTACTTCGAAATATATACTCGGAGTATGTTTTATGAAATATATCTGCCGGATACAGTTGGGATACGAAACACGAAATTTCGTAAATCCAGATAATGGATATATTTTGATTTCATATTTGTATGCCAAAATTATATCCAAAGATTTAAAGGTTTTACGAATCGAGTATCCGGACACCGTTTCAGAATCTTTACACAGCAATGCCATCGGCCAAACGCAAGACCCCAGCAGCGCCGACCACCGAGGACATAAGTCCTGTCGATTCAGCAACTGGGGATCAAGGTATGTTGCTTCGGTAAGGCAATGGCAATACCTCCACGGCGGAGGTATTGGATGCTCCACCATCACACATATACACTAACTTAACGTTACTGTACCTCGGCCATTTCTAGGGCCTGGTGAGGTGGGGCAGTCGTGCCCATTGTGTGCACCGCACCACCAGCTTTCCACAACCGCACTATTATAATAGGCTGCGTGCGCCACGACCAGCACTGCATTTTGCATATTTTTTAGAATATTCGTCCTATATGATCTCTATTTAGTACCATGTCAACCTATGTTTAGTTTGTTCTAGGAGTTATTTAGGTAATTCGGAATCATAATCTGAATGAAATTTAATTTCGGATTAATTGTTCCAAAGAAAAAAATCGCAGTGGAAATCGCCGATTTGGGTTAAATTTTGCAATATAAATGTACAAGGTACTTACTTGTCTTGAAGGTGTTCAATTAGGCCTGTTTAGGACTTTTTTGAGGAGTTAAAAGTACTATTTTATAATCCAAAGACATTCTTTATCTGGCGTTTCCCTGTACGGCGGACACGGAAGTTGTACAACTTAAACATACTCTCAAGTTGCATAGCACGGAGTGATGGGTTATATGGCAGGGGCAGGGGCAGGAGCAGTTGACGGTACTCTTTGCTGACAGCACCCATGCCCCATTCCGCAGCTTGGCGCAACGACGTAATGCAGTCACTCATGACTTTCAGGCCAAGTCGGCACGCTGGAGGATGCCGTTCAAGGTCCCCTTTCTTCAGCGGGGTCACAATGCGGTCAGCACACCTGACACTGACCGGAAATGCAGAGTCGGAGGCAACCTTCATGCCAAAATCGGCCTTCGCAGGGTCTGCGAGGATCTCTTGCAACCTCCGGCTTATTTCACCATCGTTCCATGAGCCAGGGCAGTTGTGTCTCCCCCAAACCAATGTGCCGTCGAGCCCGAAGCAGAGGACACCGGTGACGAATACGCTGTATAACCATCATAGACCATCGTTAGATATAGAAGCACCCAGCATCAGCTACCGTTGTACAGTACATTGCATTCTGCAGATCGGTTGACGATGGTTCTGCACGCGTAAGTTCTTTCCATCGACGAATGAAAACACCCCGTGGACAAGCGGCTCCCTCGAGTTGCTCATAGCCGCCCAGCTTGCCTGCGTGGTCTTCGACGGCCACTTGATCGCAGCATCTGGGCAAGCTGCCAGGGCACGGGCCAATGCTTCTTCTACTTTCCGCAGAGTACGGGCACACGTGCTTGGTGTTAGCGCAAACAGCTTTTGCAGTGTCTTCTGGTCGACAGCGGCTGTGTAGAAGTGCAGCACCAACGCCAGAACAGCATGCGCATGGAAAACACGCGGAGGTCTACCACCTTTGCCACGTCTACTGGGTTGTTCGTACTCACCGGAAAACAAGACGAGCAGACTATCAAATGCATCCGGTGCCAACGGCACTGTAGAGATGAAAGAGGCTGGGTCACGTGTTGCATACATAGTGTACCAGTGACAATGACAAAACACTCACAAATTACCTAGTCGTAGAACGCATTGGGTTTATACACAAGTTGACTTTGACGCTATGCTTGGAGATCCACGTTACAAGCAGTGGTTCCTACGACAACCATCGCTGTGACCAAGCAGTCTGACATGTGGCGTTGCTGCGCCGTCAATTGCAGCCCAACGAACGCCAATGCACCCATTCCTTCGAGAAAAAGGTGGCCGTGCTTTTGTACATCCTGGGGTCTGAAGGTGGCTACCGAGAGTAGCATCAGCATTTGGTATAGCCAAGTCGTGGTGTATCGATGTTGGACGTGTTGGCGAGCTAATCAAAGCCGTGGATTCGACTACCGTCCTACTTGTGACTGGAAACGCATCGAACATGGCTTCAACAGCATCAAGTGATTTCCCGGCGTTGTTGGCGCTGTGGATGGAACCCTCATTAACATCCAAAGACCCCGTGAGGACGACGGGTTATACAATCGAAATGATGACCCATTCCTCAATGTTCATGTGTTTTTGCCAGTCAAGATCCGTCCTGGGTCCTTCTCCAACAGGAAGATATTGAAAGTATAGTGACTTGGCCAAACAATTCGGCGTTGCATCCCAACGGGTTGTCATATTATCGACGACTCTGGATAAACCTTGCTTCCGTGGATGTTGACCACATGGCCGCACAAAGTAGGCGGGTGTTTGTCAAACATACAAAAACAGTTTAACTACAAGGTGTCCAGCACTCGAATGGTGGTCGAGTGTGTGTTTGGGCACCCCAAGGAGAGGTTTCGAATTTTGAAAACCGTGATGAACGAAAGATCATTGGACCGCACGGTAGCCACTACTACATGTTGTTTCGTACTGCACAACATGTTTATCCTCTTTAATGACGGACTATTCGATGCGTCATGTAACCGGTGCGATAGAAACTATTATTTCCAAAATGCCAGATGGTGAAACTGAAACGAATACTCTTATCCGTCGAGCATTGATGGTGAAACGAAATGGAATTGCAAAGATTGTAGTAATTTGATAATCTAAATATTACTTTTCCTTTTGTGCGATTAAATGCGCAACGAGTTGCACAATTGTCTGGGACTATCATTGAATAGCAACCAATACATCGTCCAATTTCGCCCCTGCTGGTGGGTTGGGCGATTGACTTGGCGTCGCTGACAGTGATGATCCCTAGTGAATCAAACCGTCCTTAATGGGAATAAATCCGGCCTCCAAAGCCCCACTGTGGCTCTTGGACTTGGATGGTTTGATCTCTATTCCTTGCGATCACGCAACACTTCTTCATCGCATTCCGATTCTTTTTTCACTACGATATATATATATATATGTATATATAAGTGCTTTTCACCAAGTAAAAAAAAAGAGTTCCATCAATACTTTCATTCTCGTTGGTGGACATGAGAGATTCTTTTCGAAATCCGTTTTTGTCACTCCAGTACTCCAACATGGCATCGTAATGGAGAGGCAATGGGGCTGACGGAGCGTTTCCAGTCTTACTCGGATTCGACAACGCCTATACTGATTTTATTTTCGGGAACTACGATCGATTAAACCTAACTGGAATCACAAGTACATACCTTATCTTGAGCCACTGAGTATTCATTGTCCATCGCCACGCTAAGCTCGGCTGCCAGCATCATGTAAACCGTCTTCTTTTCGGCGTTGTTCGTGAAGTAAAACCACGTAGACAGCGTAGACTTGTAACGCAGCCGAAACAAAGCGATAATACCTTCATCGTCTCACAGTGGTACCTACTTGGAAGCGCTGCTGGGCGATCGTCGTGCGCGCTTGAGTGTCTTGACTAGTCTAGGTCTGGAGGGTTTAGTGCCGAATGCATGTGAATGTAATAATCATACATTCTGGTATTCGTACCATCTTTATCGAACTCGAGATAAAGCGTGGGTTCGTCGTCGTTCATAGCGCTGCCTTTGACCATTGAACGACTGGGCAGGAACTGCGGAAAATCGCGAAGTCCGGTTTCGCCTGGGCAAAACTCGCAAAACATAGTATAATTTCGAATGAAAAGTTGGACAAGTCTTAATTTAAAATGTTTTCGAAATGTAAACAGCCGAGTTTACATCTTGTAAAACTGAAAATTCAATACTTTGACCTAAAATACCTATCTAAACTTGGTCCAAATCGTTCCAAATTATTTTGTCCATAGACCTCTCACCAAGGTTTGAACGAATATGTAATTCCGACGGGATCCCTCGTCTTGAGATCAAGAAGTCCTCCTCTTCCGTCCACGCTACTTTGTTCATCAACAGGCTCAGGTGGGCGCACCTTAGGTAGATCCCCTTGTCCATATTTTTGCCCAAACGGGAATCAAAATACAACAGAGTACCACTATTAATTGATGAGTTCCACTATATGTTCAGGCACTCCACATCTGCACGTCACAAGTAGTTAGCTATGACGAAAAAACTAAAACCCCTGGTATTGGCTTCATCTCGGCGGAAACAGCAAAATTACCCAGTCAAATGAATGGGAAATAGGTACAACCCCTGAAATCTGACCCGCGATGTACGACTTGTCGGCACTGGACGGGTTCACGTACCGAACCCTCCTGGAGGTCACCGCTTCGGAAGATGTTTGTGCGCTGTGGTGTCATCAAGTTGGCCTCCTGGAGGGTTCAATGGCGTGTCCTTCCTGCGCAAAGAATATGATGCTGTCGAAGACAAAGAACGGTTGGCGCTGGCGATGCCAGAAGAAGCCCCACACCGATCGGTCGAAAAGAGCATCCGCGCTGGCTCGTTCTTTGCGAAGTCGAAGTTACCACTAAAGACCCTCTTACGTCTGTTATGGGCTTCGCACAAGCCAGCCAAGACTGTCATGGATGAGGAAGGAGTGTCGACGGACACCGCGTGCAATTGGTACAACTATTGCCGAGAAATTTGCTCGGCTGAAATGCTTGCAAGCGAAATGAAGGTAAAATTCTACAATTAATTATTCGTCAAATTACTAACCAATTTTTATTCATCTTAATTGGTGTCAAATATATATTCATCTAAACTGCTTAAAATTATTTATTCATCTAAATTGTTTATTTGCTGCCCTAGATTGGCGGTGAAGGACACGTAATCGACGAGACGTCCTTGAAGAAAATCGACGGTTTCAGTGTAACGGAAACCTAGTTTCGTGAGATGTCGGCGGAGAAGATTAGGGCCTCTGAGCCAACCAAACCAGTTGTGAGGACCAGTCAGTGTTGAATATGCTCCCGCCTAGCCTCTTTAATACAACCCAGTGTCATGTACGTCGCGTCCACCAACTCGTTCGTATCCATCCAGAACACTTCCCTCAGCTAGACGACAAGTTCAAAAAATTCGGCAGTACCATTTCTACTGATTACACCCTGCGCCGCATTCCCCCGCTCCATCTCAACACCCATCTCGACTTCGACAACGACGGTCCAGCGGCCTACCAACTTCTGCTGTCCATCACCCATGTGCATATCGGCTTAACCACGCCAACATCGTCCATGTCACGTCACCCCCATTTCAGTACAACTGCTGTCACCACCTCCCCCAAACCCAACACTTCGCACGATTGTGTTGGCATCCCCCCCGTAATCCGCATGGCAATACCCTTGGTGGACGGAAAACCCATCTGTTTGCGTTTTCTTTCTGTCAAAGGATGCAACGCAGGTCCTCTGGGCGCCATTTGTGGGCACGGTCCTCGCGCCCGACTACATGCGACCCCTAACAAACTCCCATCCGCTGTCAAATCTCACATCCTCACTCACCTCCATGGCCTCAAACCCGAATTTGACCACATCGCCTGAAGCACTGGTCCATGGCGTCAATCACAACCTCGTCGTCAAAATCCCCCACGCAATCATGGCTCAGCACGTGACAACCTGGCCACATTACTTCGCCAACTACGGGAAGGTCAGGATTCGCGGGCGTACATCTTCGTCAGTGACTCAGTACTCCCACTATGGATAAACAGTGTCGTTTTCAGCCCGCTCGGTCTCGTGCCAAAGAAGAGCATCCCTCTTCACCGTGCGGTCGTGTCATCCATGACCTTTCTTTCCCCACCGTTGACTCCGTTAACGCGCTTACTGGTAAAGAAAGCCTGCCCCTTGTAGCATGGCCAATGATCTCACAAGTGGCAGGCAGAACGCATCGAGACCCTTCGTGCTTCCCTTCCGCCCAATGCTACTATAAAGGGAATGATGGGCGACGTGGCCTCCGCATACCGCCACCTTAGTGCATCGTGCCCCGATGCGTCCTGGTTCGGCCTCACCGTTCCTGAGGCCGGAGTCATTGGCATTGACATGTCCGCGCCTTTCGGCTGGTGCGGCAGCCCCAACGTCTACTGCGCTTTCAGTAACGGGATATCGTGGTTAGTGGCCCACGAATCACCCGCAACAATTCACCCAACAAGTGCCGCGGACAAACGCACCTTTTGGGGTTTCAATTATATCGACGACCACATCCTTATCGAGCACGACACCGCCGACCGACTTGACTGCGCTGACATCGCCCTGCGCCTAGCCATGATGGCCACCCTTGGGCCGGACAGTCTCAACCTCAACAAATTCACCCAGTGGTCTACAGACCTCCACGCACTGGGTCTCAACTGGGACCTATCACTTGGCATCGTCTCCATGCCACAAGACAAAATCAGCAAAGCAATGTCAAGAGTTGACTCGATGTTAGCCCAAATCAAAACCTCACGACACGAGCTCGAGAAAGTCCTCGGTAGCCTTCGGCATGTGTGCTCGTGCATCCGCCCAGCACGCGCGTTCTACCAAAACCTCCACACAATACTAAGGCGACTACCTCGGTTTGGGACCCACGTCTTACCAGTCGCGGCTCTCGACGACTTGCGCTGGTTCGTAACAATTCTTCGTGTCGGTCGCCTCGCGGGCGTGTCAACCTCCATCTTCGCCAAAATCTCCACGCCACAGTTCATCCTTGAAATGGATGCCAGCGATGAGGGCCTTGCCATGCTCTTTCCCGCGCGATGCCTCTTCATTCAGCTGAACTGGGACGCCAGCGAACTCAGTCTGATCGAACAATGCAATGTGAAAACAGGTGCCAACATTCCAGCCAATCATACACCCTCATCAGTAAACCGAGCCAATCAATCGCTATTCTCTATCAACGTTCGTGAGCATATCTGTGTGGCACTCGCAATTGCCGTCTGGGGCCCAATCCTAGCCGACCCAACTGGTCGTCGCACTATTCACGTCCAAGCCCTGAGCGACAACACAAGCGCACTAGCATGGTCATCGTCACTCGCCAGCGCGAACGCCTACGCTCAGGCGCTCAATCGCTCCCTCGGATCGCACCAAGCCCAACACAACCTACACGTGACGTCGGCACACATCCCAGGGGCCCTCAACTCTCATCCCGACGCAGGCTCGCGCATGCGTCGCGAGCCCTACACAACGATTTGATCAACGCACATAGCCCATTGGTCCCAATCGCCAATACCCCCGTCAGCTCGCTACGCATACATGCCATCACAGCACTCCACGGTGCCGCGTTGGCCCCATCCTCAGCGTCCCGGTACACTCAAGTCTGGGGCGAATGGGAATATCACCAACACTCCATCGGCCAATCAAAATGGCTTACAAAAGCCACAGCATCGGCAGCACTCTTCGGATACGCACAGTCTCTCTGGTCCACGGAACCAGACGCCCCAACGCTACCAGCACGATCCGCTCCAAGATCGCTGTTATATCCTGGTACCACAGGTGTGCACTTGGATTTGCCGTCCAACTCAACACCGAACACGCAATTCAACTGCGAGGTATGGACCGCACCCGCCCAGTCCGTCACGCCAAAGACCCCGTCTCCATCGCTCTCCTGCAAACCATACGCGGTCGGCTACACCTCTCCGCAAGCCACGACAAAGATATCTAGGGCTCTATTGTCCTGGCTTTCTTTTTTCTTCTCCGAATAATCAGAATACACCGCCGTCAGTGGAAAACCAACGAATCACACAATCTGTGTGCGGGACATCACATCACGTTTCTCGACCGCCGCGACCAATGAACACGGCACTATGACTCCATTTCCACAGTCCAGTTAGTCATACGAAGTTCCAAAACCGACCAGAAGGGCATCAGCACAAAACTCCAACTCGGAAAATCGGGACTCCCCTGGCTCTGCCCCGTCGCAGCAGCATGGGTGCTGCTAGTACACGCACACAACATCGGGACCTACCCTGCAGACCCACTGTGTTATCAAATGCGAGGAAATTGCACTGCTGACCCAAACTGCCGCTGTAGCCATCGGCCTCGACAGTTCGAAGTACTCGACACACTCGCTCCGGAGCGGCGGCGCGACAGCACTCTTCAAAGGTGGTGCGACTGATCTGTCCATCCAGTTATTTGGCCGCTGGTCCTCGGACACGTACAAAATATACACTCGTATCAGCGGACACGAAGTCGCTGGCATGGCAACCAAGATGGTATCAAGTGCACTGTGATTGGGGCTACCGCCACGCCACTCCCGGATGTGCGGTCACAATTAACTTGTTCCCCCCCTTTTGTTGCATTTTCGAGCGTGAACACAAACGGTGGTGTCGATCGGGTAACCAAGCGGTGGTACGGCATATTGGTCGGTGAGGACCGTACGAAACCGAAGCTCTTAGCTTTGATCAAGAAACACGTACGACCCGGAACTCTGATTATGTCGGACAAGTTCGGGTCGTACGTGTCCACGAACGAAGTCCATACTCTTGTCAACAACATAGACCTTCAAGACATGAGGTAACCAGTGGGTGAACCACACTGACAACTTCGTTGATCCCACCACTGGTGCCCACACCTAACGCATCGAAGGCCTATGGGAAAATCAAGTCAACCGACATATCAAGACCGTGCGAGTTATGGTGTCAGATCTGTTACCTCCGTTCTTGGACGAATGTCTGTGGCGCAGCTGGTACTTTCCACTGGGTCCCTCGGGCACAACCTACTTCAAAGGATTAGTCGTAGGAATTAAGAAGAAGTACGACCATGCAGAGTTGCAATAATATACACAGTGATACTCGTTTCTTTTTTTTTGCAATTTATTCAAAATATGGACAAAGGGATGTACCCAAGGTGGGCGAACACCTGAGGGCGCCCTCAGGTGTTCGCCCACCTTTCGTGGTACTGCTGCCGGACCGACCGGGCGGCAACAGCGAGATGGACGACCAGTCGCTCGCGCCAGGCGACTGCACCGCGACCACCGTCGTCCAGCGCCTTCCACGCGCTGCTGCAGGTCTATGGTTCAATGATGTGCGCGGCCATGATAGGAATTGACGCATTTACAGGTACTTCGAACAAGATGCCACGGGGGACCTTGTTTTCTCTATGTTTGCCAGTGGCATCGCGACGATGCTCCACGGAACAGCATGTAATGCGAAAGCACTCGACTTTCTCGTCATCAAAGGTCGTATTACTTCGTGCGCACCCCTTGAGCTATACTTTCGAAGTGCTAGTAAATGTTAACGATTCGGTCTACGATGGAATGCGACGGGTCGTGATTGATGTAAATGCACTCATTATCACTGTCACAGCCCCTCGTCATCCCGCGCATTTAAGTCTGACGGGTGGCGAAAATGAAACTTATCGCTGGAATCAGCATAAGACTCTCATTTATCCGTACATTATCCGTATAAGGCCAGGTCATAAGTCCCAATCGGTGGAGATGCTCTAAACCTCCTTGACTGTGAATTTCATATCGCTTTGGCTCGTACTAGTATAACAGAGCGCAACGTTGAGATTACGCTCCTAGTTTGTTAATGAAAATACGTTCAAATAGAGTCAAACTTGGCCACGAAAGAACGAAATGTTCGGTGACCACGCTTACCCCTTTAGCAGAGGGTAAAAGATACTACTGTACCTTACAGTTAATACTCCGGAGTATAATGTACATTTGGTTCGATCAATGAGAGTCACGAAATAAATATATTCAGCCAATCAAAGCAAAATCAGGTGTTTCGTCGAAATGCATCGATATAATTGGTAGATATCTACAAATCAAAAGCTGTAGAGGCCACATTGCATCCATTTAATTGGCGGAAACTTCTGCTGATCAGATCAATGTGGGTGTGACTATTTTAAGTGGTTGTTATTCTGTCCTGTTCCAAGTGGATATTTTTAGCAAATGAAAAGTTGGTTTAAAAAACCTCTTTTTTACCCAACTCACTATTCTTGGAACTCCCCGCATACTACTAAAGTAGAAAATTGACGTCTTTTTCTGAATAATCGTGAAAAAAAACGAGGTAAATCGATTTTGATTGGCTCATGCTATTTCTGAAAACTACTCCGAGTACTTGGAACTTCCCCTTCGACAGATTCCCCCACAGCAGGAATACCTACCTACCTACCTTCAAAACACCCAAACTATACCTTTAATGGGGGAATTATTACCTTACAACAGCCAATCAGGACGCCTGAACTGTGGATTTGTTGCACAAATAAGTACAATGGTGGGATTTCTAATTATACAGTAGCTCATGCCAGCTACAGTGTAGGAGTTAAGACATCTAAGTGGTTAGCGATAGCTACATAACCGCTGTGATCCCCGGGAACATTATACTTCGAAATATCCGTGCCCACCGGGGGTAGGACGAAGTCCCAGGTTACAAGGTTTATTTTTGTGTATGTGTGCAGAGTCTTATCTAAGGAATTCCCCCACTAACAGTAAAGGTAGTAGTTTGGGTGTTTTAAAGGTAGGGTATACCTGCTGTGGGGGAATTATTCCTTCCTCTTATGATCGAATCGCTTTATTAACAATGTAAAATAACAGGAGGATCAGAATGAATGACAACGTTCGGCAGCCAATCCATATTCGCAATTTGGCCCGGTGGTTGCCAAGTTTCCTCAAATGTACACTATAATAAAGCACAGTGTACAAGTAATTGCCGAAGCCTACCTTCATCGTGGGATTTATAAATCGACACTTTCAAAATGACGAGTTACATGCGTGAGACAGACACGATGGAGGAGTATCAGAAGAAACTCCATCGTCCGTCCTCCGGGGTGGAAGCCAGCAAGACCATGATGACCAAGCCTACGGAGACCATCACAGCATACAGTGGTCCTAAGCAAACCTCGTTCCTCGTGGACGACCACCCTATCCGATCCTTGGAAATACCCTTGTGCGACCAACCCAACGAGCTACACCACCTTGTGTGGCTTGTCGTCAAGTTGGACAGAGCCATCCAAACTCGCGAAATGCAGGCCTCGGTAACAGGGCAATCCTGGGTCGATGGATTGCATGCTTCACTGAGCAGAGCCGTGAACGGTGCGTCATTTCACACGCGCCTTGGTTCATTGTTGAGGCATGAGGTGGTAGACAAAGGTTCAATTCCCCTTGCGCAATCACAGTGCATCTTCCGCACGTTACAGCAATACATTGCGGCCAACGATATTTCCATGGATGGAGCGTGGCGGTCGTGGCTCGTGTCCGAGTTCAAGCGCATCCTTCGACTCGGGTCGCTGGCTCAGCCTCCATGCCCTTTGTCGCTGCAACACCGTCGCAAGTGCCTCGTGTTGGACCTTGATCGCACGTTATGGTTCCGTTCGTTTCACGTAACAGTTGATACGTGGCTAGTGCAATGGCACTTCAATGTATGTATGCGATTGTAGCCCATCGCAACCGCCGACTACGTTGCCACGTTGCACATGACCCACGGTAAAGTGAAGCGGACAGTGCACGTGTCCATTCGGCCTGGCACCCATCACCTCCTGAAGACTCTTTCGCCTCACTTCGACATTGTGGTTTTCACTGCCAGCGACCGCAAGGTATGTCAAGACACACGGCGCTTCCCTTTGATGACCATGCCCCCCGTAGATGACAGAGCACCTTGTGGACTTCATAGATCCTGGGAGACACATTCAGTGTCGGCTGTATCGCGATTCATGCAGCATCTCGCACGAGGTAAACCAGCTACGCTTCCATCGACAACGTGATGACGTGGCATTCGGGCAGACCGGTCACGTGACCAAGGACTTGAGTTTGATGGGTCGACCACTGCAGCATGTCGTGCTCCTGGACGACAATCCGCTAGTGTGCAGCTCCCACCACGTCGACAACTTGTGGCGTTGCTCCGAGTACGACGAGGTGTTCATTGGTTTTTTGCTTGATTAACCAAACGGTCGTAGATACACGGGCGACAAGAAGGACAGAGAGCTGTTTGCAATTGCCGGCAAGTTACTCAAGTGGCACGCCGTCGAGGTGAGGTTGAACACAAGCAGTCGCTCCTCATGAACACACAACATAGGACATTCGGCCGCATTTACACAACTGGCAGTTATCTCGTCCTTAAGCATCGGACGATGTTGCCAAGTCCACTGTGGTGTGACGGCATATACTGTACAACATGTTCTTCTATTCCCATAATGGATCGATGGCCATCTTCAGCTGCCGCTCGCGCTCCCGACTGCGCCGACACTTTTTAATCTATCGCACACAGAAAATGTCAGAGGCCAGAGCTTGCGTAGAGCGGTCGTACTGCTGATTGCACGTTTTGTTGCTCTTTGTCCAGCTGCACCTTCAACTCCAGCACCACGGCCTCCAGGCGGGCCACTTCGGGGTGGTGGTGCGTAGCGCTGTGTAAAGCCTCGTTGAGGGCGTGAATCGTGGCTTCGTACGCGTCATTGCGCTCGTGCTGACGATGGTTCAACATGAGTGTCAACAACTTGGCACCTCGCATACCTGCTCCAACACAAGTTTGGCAGCGATTTCTTCGCCAAACTGGATCGCGGCATCCTGCATGGTCTTTTGATCCTTCACTTTCTGAAGCAAGTACACGATGACGGCATCTTTCTCGTCTGACTTGAGGGATGTTAATGCCGTCAGCTGCGGGGAAGACGCTGCTGTGTGCGGTGGTGGACGAGGGCTACATGGCTTCTCGTCAGCGCTCCATTGCACTTGCAACCGGGCCAGTGCACTTTTCGGGCTTAGTATAGACGACGTGGGACTCGTGGGCATCGCCACACGTCTTATGTCATGCAGAGGTTGCTCTGACTAGAGTACATGAGCGTTAGCGCCTTCAGCCACTCTCACACATGGATTGGCGTGTGATGTGCTGTGCCTACCATGTACTTCGAAGTATTTGCGAAGTGGCAACTAATTACTTTGTTCGAATCTTGGCAGTTACAACTCCAACGTTATATAGTGTGTCAAACAGTATTTGTGGGGTTTGTGTATTGTCAGAGGAATCTCGAAATTCGATCGATGACTTCGGTGTTCATCATGCGACTGTTCCGCGGTGGTCGGTCCATGCGTGCATCTTGGACGCGAACGTACCACAGCACGCTCTCGCCGTTGACGTCAGTGAAGGCTCCCTTTGGGACGCTTCTGGGAACGACGGATGGCGGCGTCCATGTCTACAGCAGCGACTACACAACGTTGGACCCGGCCGTGCGATCAAACCGCACGCATTTCCAGAGTCTCCTCGGCGACGTCACGACAGGATACAAGTGGCAGTGCGTGGAACTAGGTCGTCGATACCTGTTGGTGAACCATGGCGTCGTTTTCGACAACATCGCCATGGCGTACGACATCTTCCGGTTGAAGTGTGTCACCCGCGTCGCCGATGGCAAGCTGCTTCCATTGCACGCTCATGCCAACGGCACGTCGTCAACCCGGCCGACCAAGGGCTCGCTATTGATCTGGACCCCGTCTGGCGAATTCCGACAAACTGGGCACGTGGCCGTGATCGTGGATGTTGGCCTCTCGTACGTCGACATTGTCGAGCAGAACGTGCACGATGCAGTGTGGCCGTCCCAGCGATCGTACTCCCGCCGCCTTCCTTTGCACTACGACCCCAATACCAATACATACGCAATCTCATGCACCTACGCGGACGGCAACATATTGGGCTGGATGACGGTGGACTTCGACAACGAGTACAACTACGAAGACTTGCATCCGTTCACAGCGTCGGACCTGGTGCGTCCTTCCAGCACCCATCCCCACGAATTCCGCATGCCTCCATCCGGCGCGGCGGCGCTCGAGCACGCGACCAACCAGCTGCATCACATGATGCTCGACGCCACCGACTACATGTTGCAGCACTCGGAGCGGTTCGTTGGTTCGACCGACGTCCCTGAGCGGCTGTGGTCGCCCCTTCGTAAATCCTGGTTTGAGCAAAAGCCCGACGACTTGGTGTCCCAGTTTGAGTTCACACTCACCGACGACGGGCTGCACTGGACCGGCTACTCGAGCAACACGCTCCCGGACTACGTGGCGACCTCCCCGGACTCGACAGTCGAGGCGACGCTGATCCAGGCCTGGCGGGCCAAAGCCATCACCACCCCCCTGCATCTCCTCAAGGACTGCCTCGCCCACGAAGAACTGGCGCGCTCCACCGCGCATGCCGCTGGCCTCGTCTGCCACTCGCTGTCGTCGTTGAACGATCTCGTGCCCGCCAAAGGTGGCGGCTTCCTCGACCCCGACGGCCGCCCCGTCCGGACGCTGTGGCACGCGTCGCCGTGGGCCACCCTCCTGAGACATAACCACCCGGCGCTCCTGTGTCCGTCTATCCGATGGATCGAACCGCTGTGGACGACACTCTCCAACTCGTCCGCCATCGCTCCCCTCCTCCGAGACCTGTACCCTCACCACCCGATGCTGCAACCCGCCCCTCCCGTCGCCGGCGTTCGCTTGATTACGTGGGCCGTCAAAGGGCAGTTTGCCGCCGCCGCCGTCCGAGCCAAGGCGTCGACGTTGCCGTTGCATGTGATTACTAGTCCACTACACGACCAGCCTTAATCGTCCGATTGTGTGTCGTTCTAGTGACTAAATTGCGTCATGTACAGTCGCATCTAAACCCTCGGCGACTACTGGTATACTAAAAGCATGGCACAACCAACGTCGTGGAGAGATACTAGATAACAACGATTGCACAGTATATAAAATAATATATTTGCCACCATCTCACTTTATTCCTCGTCGTCGTCATCACCTTCTTCGACTCCTTCGTCTTGTTCTTCCTCTTCTTCTTCTTCTTCCACTTCTTCGTCGTCGTCGATGCCTTCGCCCTTGAGTGCCTCCGCGTTGAACGCCGCGAGTTCCTCCAAGCTCACGTCCTTTCCTTCTTCAACTGCTTGCTGTTCCTCGGGTTTCAACGGCGGCGCAATGAACCACGGCAACTTGCCTCGGATGAAGTCGTTGATCACTTGGACAGCCACGTTGTTGTGATCAGCTTCGCCCTTGGGCAGCAGCTTGCCGCTCTTGATTGCGAGCTGGTCCAGGAAGTGGTTGTCGTCCGTCCAGTCTGGGATCCCGTACACCTTGATCACGTGCTCCTTCTTGACGCGATCGAGGATCGGCTGGATAAACTCGGCCGGTTGCGGCAGCTTCTCGGCGCGGACCACGCCCTTGAGCACGGTTTCGACCTCGCCGTCGTTGACACCGTCGTACACGACACCGGGGCAGTCGATGAGAAAGATGCGGCGCATGAGGGTGATGTACTGCCACACTTTGGTCTCGCCGGGGATGGGCGCCACCTTGCACACGCGCTTCTTGCGCAAGGCATTGATCACGGAGCTCTTGCCGACGTTCGGGTACCCGATGATGCCGACGCTGATCTGTTTCTTCTCTTGGTGGAGCTTGGCGAACTGCCGCAGCAGGTTGATCAGCGCACCCTTGCCGAACGGGCTGTTCAGACTCGCGTGGAACGCCAGCGTCGGCGTCGTTTTGCTCAGAATCTGCACCCACTTCTTGGTCACCCAGTTGGGCACCAAATCACATTTGTTGATCACGTACACCAAGTGCTTGTGCGCGGCGTTCGATCGCAGGTGGCGCTCGATGTGCTCGCTGCGCGTGCCGGGAACGTTCCGCGCGTCCAGCACTTGAATCACGACGTCGGAACAATCCAACACCTTGTACAACTCGCCCCAAATGCGCCGACTCTGGCCCTTGTTGAACACGTCGTGCGACGTCGCATCCTTGAACTCTTCGACCACTTCGATGTTGCGGTCCACGCCCTTGGTCTCGTACTTATCGGCCTGGTCGCTCGCGCGGTTCATCAGCGCCTCGAGGTCGCCCACGCCGTTGAGCTTGGCGCGCTTGCGGCTACGCTGCTTGCCAAACGTTTCTTCAAACGTTTCCGTCTCCAGGAGCTTCATGCGCGTCACCTTGGCCGAGTCTTGGATCAAACTCATGGGCAGCTTGCGCGTTCGCAACACTACTGAGTACGGATCGGCGGCCTTGACGTGCATTTCGTTGCGGAACTTGTCGAGCTCCTTCTGGCCCACCACGCGGGTGTTGCCGAACCAGCGTCGGTCGGGGGCAATGCGCGACGACGCGGTGGGGTCGTTCATCGTGACACCGCCTTGGCGGCCGGCCATCATCAAACTACCGCCCACGATCTTGCCCTCCTTGTTGCGAATGGCCCCAGAATTCCGGTACATGTTGAGACGCTTGATCGTGCCCTTGTCACGCATGTTGGCAGCCTTTTGCTTCTTGGGAATCTTACGATTCGGGTTGTCGGAGCTGGCGCCCTTGGTGTTCAAACCCAAACGCTTCTTCGGGACCTTCGTCGGCGGCATGATGCAAGTGTCCTGGGTAAGTCGATGTGATGGAATGCAAACGAATGCAAGGTGCCAGTATTTTTATATCCATCGCGTGAGCGCCAATCACTTTGCCAGCCCATTTTATTCAATATCAACGCAAATATTTTATTCCATCGACAATTTTAACTTGGGCATTGTATTGAAACTGGAAATTTAATATCGTGATCTCGAGGTTTCAGGGTTGACGGTTACGCGGCTAGAAAGTCCAGCCAATCAACGCACGTCAAATTGAAAGATCAAAGCAACAACAGAACCAGTTACATGACGATAGACGGCGGCGCGCTTGAGGTTTGAACGTCTAACGCAGGGAACTAGATGGATTACATATTCCCATCTTATGCATGATTCAGCGACGCGTGACGCTTGTGGCTGTATGCGTATGTACACACCCACTTGCTGTGCGTCAATGGTTCCTGACGCAGCCAGCATTGACGGAAGAGATATCACAACTGGCCATTAACAAACTTGAGAGGCCGCGCCACCAACATGATGGAATTCAAGCCACACTCATTGCAATATACAAGTAATGTTAGCAGTATATCCTTTTACTTCAAACTACTACGTAGAAAGCGATTTTGCTAATCCTAGGATGGTAACTCACGGCAGCACCTTCTTCAGAAATGCCTCGAGATCCTTCATTTCTTGCTCACATTGAGAATGTGCCATGCCGCGATACGTCTCAAACTGAACCTGGTGGCCCAACGACGTCAGTCGATCGGCAAAGATGCGACCCAGCGGGTACTCCACGATGTTGTCAGCGCTTCCGTGGCCGATTAAGACATTGAGCGACTTTGGCGGAAGCGACTGAAGGTACGTTTCAGACGGTAACCAGCCACTTAGCCCGACAACGCCGGCAAGGGGGGCTTCGAGTTGGAGACTGGAGTACACGGCAAGGAGTGCGCCTTGACTGAACCCACCGAGAACAATGCGGTCCGACGGAATGCCAGCTGCATCGAAGCGCGCGATAGCGTCATGAACCTTCTTCACGGACTCAGTCAGTCCCTTCAACGGTTCATTTGGTGCGGACGAAGGGGAGAGGGGAATCTCGTGTAGATCAAACCACGACGGAGTTGGGCCGCCGTTGCATGTCACGTAGTTCGTGGGGGCGTTTGGGAACTCCCAGGTGATGTGGCTCAGGTGGGAGAACTCGTGACGAAGGCTGCTCCACCCAGCACCAGAGTCGCCGAGTCCGTGCAGCCAAATGACTCCCGCTTTAGAACACGTTTGCATGACTTTCAAATTGAGATCAAAATTGACTGCGATGAGAAATTCACAGTCAAAGTTCAAAGTGCATTGGTCAATAAACTAAAATATACAGCCAATCACTCATTCGCTACGGTATGGTACACGTCACCTACCGTAGACACTTCCAATACATTTCACAAAACCCTCCTATTTCATACTGTAGTAACTTACTGTATATGTATAGGATATATTTCTCAAAATTAACAGAACATATAAATATTTTTAATAAAATAGAAAGGGTCGTGGATAGTCTTCACCACTGTAAAGTAAAACTACAGTAACGTTAGAATTAGTTTCGATTGATCTCGTCGTGGTGAAGAGATGTTACGTCTCAAAATCAAATTTGGCGAAGAATTAGTCGAGTGTAAACCAAGTGATATTTTGTACTATTAATAGTACTATTAATATACGTATTATTAATAATAGTAAGCTTACTATTTATAGTATAAATATATGCTAATATAGGGCCAGTAGATTACGTACAGTATGTGTAAAATTATCTTTATTTCATCGCACTTTTGTCGTGTTTTCTGCTTCCACATGATTGGCTAGCGATAGTTTTGTCGTGTTTACAGTTAGGTCCATTGTGTTCAGCGCACACGGATTGGACAAACCTATCCAATCACAGTGGCATATGCTTACATACTAATTTTCATGTAAACTCCGATGTGCTTGCTCGTCAGCGAAATTTGGCGGCAGCGGTGGCGGCCAGCCCTTGATCCAAGCACAAGGCGCTAGGACATACGAGTCGTAGGAACATGCTGATTGACCAGAAGCACGATATATATACCTAGCTATAGGTTTGAAGTCTCATGCTTCGCAGCCTCTCCTCGTACATGAACGCAGTCGAACCGTACCATGCCGCGAGCAATACATGGCACGGCTCACTGTTACCATAGGATTATATAGCCTATATAGTCGACATTGCAGCATTGGGACACGCAACATTTCCGCCGAACACAGGTCGCGGCAGTACTGGTACCAATCCACACCGGACTCACGCGCAATTTTATCCTCCACAATCACTATGACAAGGGGCTTTCTTGACGCGCAAGCAAACATAAGTGCACCAGCTTCGCCAAAGGGATCTTGGAACCCGCATTCCACGCTCAACGTTCCCGCCACCTGCACACGCCGCACGCCTGCAATGTCATCGCTTGGACTTCATCGCGAAGGACACGGTGAGGTCACATTTGGGGCATGTCGTGTCGTTCGGTATGAGACCGACCTTCATGCACCATGCAACACCGGTGTCTTCGTCCACGGTGGTCTTTAGAATAGAATGCCACGAAAATTCGCCTACGTCGTAAGGCACGAAGCCCCCGAGTAAGTCACCGACTAGGTCAACTTGGTCTAGCGCCGGCCCATCGGTGTCAAGTACGACCCTCATCCTTGAGTACAGTTGCGTGTCAAATGTTCGAGTGGCATCAAGGCATCAAGTTTCCAGCGCGGGAATATATCTGGAAAATCTGGTTGTGAGAAGTATGGGTTGTTGTATTGTACTACAGTATACAAAGGCGAAATGACACTATATAAACTATAGGGAGGGTAGTCAGGTACTATTTATATATAATTCTTATATAGATCCTATATAACCTATATAGTATCCTATGTAACCTATACAGTATCCTATATAACCTATATAGCATCCTATATAACCTATATAGCATCCTATACAACCTACCAGTATATAGTATTCTATATAACCTATATAGGATATATAGTATCTTATATAGATTAAATGAGTTTGGATTATCATTTTTAAGACATTCCTCCGCGAGGGCCGATACTAGAACCACATGTTATGGAACCGCTTCGCCAATAGAATATATATCGTTTACGCTACTCAGAAAAATACATTAAAAACTCCCGTTGGAGATGCTCTCAGAGCATCTCCAACGGGAGTTTTTAATGTATTTTTATTGCCATTCATTTTAGAAACAAAGTTAACAATAAAAAC
>NW_009798264.1:743805-748178 GCF_000520075.1 Aphanomyces astaci | reverse complement strand
GCAACCCCTGCCACTTTGGGCACGCCGACAATGTCCTCCATGCCGCCTCTTGTTGAAAGACCTCGTGCTCCAAAGAGAGAAAAAGTGCCAGTGCTGCCTGCATTACGTCTTCGTCTGTGTTGCCACTCGCTCTGCGTGACTTTGCTTGCGCCACGTACCCGCTGAACTTTTGTGCAGATCTGCTGACAATGGACCAACGATTCTTCAGCGCTTGGATGGTTCTATCGTCTTGGCCCAAGGCTGACGACCAGTGCTCGTGAATGGTGCTCCAGAACTTGTCCTTGGACTAGTCGGTACCCTTGATGGGATCTTCAGACGTACAGACCCATGAGCGAGCAAGTTGGGCGTCCTCATGCTGCGACCACTTCGATCCCTTTCCCATGGGTTCCAATTAGAAATGGCTGGACGGGGTTTCTATTTTTCTCCTGAATAGAAACTCTGAGGAATAAAATAGCAATAAAAACTACCGTTGGAGAGAGTTTTTTTGTAAATATAGAAATGGAAACTACCGTTGGAGATGCTCTCATTATACACGATATATAGCCGGTATAGTCTATACTAGTATAGCCTATATAATATAGTGACGTCATTTCGACTATTCAAGCCCGTTGCGTTGCTACATGGAGCCGAGACGATGTGTTCGACACAGAACATTTCGAACACTTCATTACTTCTTAGCTTTTTTAGCGGCCGGTCCTTCCTTCGAGGATGGACGTGTGCTCCGGCGGTTTGCTGGAATGTCCGCTGGCTCAACAATAGATTCTGTGGACGGTTCCATCAGAGTAGAAATTAGAGTTTCCAGCACTGGAATGTCCTCGCCAAGGCGATGGGCTACACGAAGAAGAATAAGAAACGAGGCCTGTGCAACACAGTTGTGTTCCACAAGCACTTGGAGTCGGCCAATGTCCTCACCAAGTGGGACATCGGAAGGACGAGGAGGTTCTGGGGTCATAACGGGAGCAAGCAGCGGCGCGTCAATTTTCAGGCCATAAAGGGTACGGCCATGGCGCGGCCATTCCAAGCCATGTACCGTTTGTACATGGGCCTTGAATCCGTCGTTCGAGTGGCGGAACGTCTTGTCACAAAGACATCGTCCGTGATGTTACACGTCCATTTCCGCATGTAGTTCGAGCGCTGGGAGAGAGCAGCCATTTTCGCCTACACACTATTTGCAATCGGCCCATGTAAAGTTGTTTTAAACAACTATATAGGCCTAAATAGTGGGTTAAACCGAATAGAGCCAACCACGGCATGGACTTGCAGCCCCAGGGTGCGAGTAGAATATCCAATAGTTAGAGGTAAGCGGATCGCGCCTACAGCACGTAATGTTTTCTTGTGTACCAGTTCGCATGAGTACACAAAAACAAAGGGTTCGTTCACTTCTTTGTGCAACGTGTAAATTTCTTCAAGTGCTTGTTTGTACATGTCGTCGACGCTGGCAGCGTTTATCTAGACGCACTATGAGTTAATGTTAGGAGTATACATACTATAGAATGGCTCGATCCATAGATACAATAGGTTCATCTACACCATTGCCCCATCATGTTGGCGAGTTTTTCAGTCAATATGGAATGGGATAAAAAATACCACTCTGGTCGGGAATGTTTGTTGTACTCGATTTGTTATTGGCGGCATTTTTCTAGTATTTGTTCAATTCTCGATCTGATTGGCTAAACGGAAAGCGCAATGAAAGAGCTTTGATTCGCTGTATTTTGAATACCCAAATTCGGCGGGACGCCAAAAGAGCACATCTCCAAAGTTGAGCAAACACAACAATCTCAATAGCACACACCCGCTGAGAGTTCATTTCTCAAGTAATCGCCTCGCAGCAACCTCTATTAGTTTCCTCTGGTCCACACTATGCCTCAAGGACCATCACGCTCTCGGCCGACATCTGTGGCCGATGTCTCGACCCGCCGCAATCTCAGCAACGATGAACGAGTTGCTGCATACCAGCTTTTTTCTGCTGGAACGATCCATCGGAGGTGTGCTTCCTAATGGTGCATTTGTGACTACTGCTAAGTTGTTTGGCTGCCATTGGAGCACCATATCTCGATTGTGGGCGCGAGGAAGGTCGTCCATAGCCGACGGAGCCGCACTCGCCAACGTCGCCTCGCGACGCAAGGGTAAATTCTCTAATAATCTATATTTTGCCCAAAAACATTCCTTTCTGCAGAAATTAACTTATACGGGTTTACGAGTTAAGGCAATTGTGGTGCCAAGAAAGTCCGCTCGGCAATCGACATCAAGATGGCCATCAAGGCTGTGCCACACGAAGGTCGCCAAACCCTCCGCTCCACCGCAGCTTTGTCTGGCATCCCGAAGACCGCCATTTTGCGGCACATGAAGGAGCCCCACGGCCTCGCGGCGCGCACAAGTCAGCTAAAGCCGTTACTGACGGACGACAACATGTTGGAACGGCTACGGTTCGCAGTCAGTTTCGTTCAGCCTGGGTTACGAAGAAACCACTCCTTCATCAACATGTACAATTTTGTACATGTTGATGAGAAGTGGTTTTTCATCACCAAGGTCAAGCGAAGGTTCTATCTCTACGACGACGAAGAGATGGCTGAGCGGGCCGCGAAGTCGAAGAAATTCATCACCAAGGTCATGTTTCTGGCGGCCGTTGCCCGCCCACGATACGACGCGCACAAGAAGCAAATGTTCGACGGCAAGATCGGCATTTGGCCGTTCGTCGAGGAAGTGGCGGCGGTTCGTTCAAGCAAGAATCGTCCCAAAGGCACGCTCGAGCTGACGTCCCAGAGTGTCAACGCTGACGTGTATCAAGACATGGTCATGAACGAGGTCGTGCCAGCGATCCAAGTCAAGATGCCAAGGGGTGCGGTTGTCAAGTTACAGCAAGACAACGCAAGGCCTCACAGGTGTGTGACGACCGAGCTCATTGCTCGTCATGGCGTTGACAGCATTGAAGTTGCCAACCAGCCACCAAATAGCCCTGACTTCAATGTCCTAGATTTAGGGTTCTTTAATTCTATTCAAAGTCTGCAGCAGCAAAAGGTCGCTCGGTCAATTGGCGAGCTGATTGCTGCTGTGGAAGAGGCGTTTTATGAATTGCCAGTTACCATCCTGGGCAAGACATTCATAACTTTACAGAAAGTAATGGAGCTATCGATGGGATGTAGTGGAGGCAACACATACACAATGCCCCACATGAGTAAGAACGCCAGAATTAAGGACTTACCATCATTCAATGTTGAGTGCGATGCAACCATCTATGCAGGCGCACTTGACTCCTTGAATTGTCAAAATCAAGTATAAGTAATAAAATAAACGTTTCCAATAAAAATTTGGTCGGTCTTTATGTCATTTCAAAGTCCAATACAAATCGCAAGATGCTTCAAAGCACTGAGTATACTTTAATCAAGTGAAAAACATGCAGCATTTATTCCGAACCAGAGTAGTACAAATTTTTACGAGGAAAGTGATGTATAGAAATCCTGTCCAATGTGGAAAATTACCCAATCAAGTTGGAATGGCTTAGCGCGAAAATTAGGCGTGACTGCATAATGACAACTGAACATCGATTCACTTTCCAATTTCGTCCGTTGTGAATAATGCAGTCGCCTCCCAAGCGCAAGGGGCCGACAACCGAAGAGAAGAAGCGGGTGCTACGACTGGAAGCTTGTTGCGAAGCACAACGGAATGGCGAACAGGACTGCCTGGCGTGTCGTAAACACCGGTGACACAACGCTCAAGCCACATGAAGGGTTCCGAGCAACCCTGTCGAAAGTCACCCCTGCGATTCGTGATGCATTGGAGCGATATGTTGAGACGAACACTCAATATCACTTTGTGAAATGCAATCATTCGTTGCTCGGGAATTTCCTGGAACCTCCCTCTCAACAACGATAATCAGCCGGCACACACTCGGAATGCTTTATACCATGAAACAAGTCCGCATCGAGCCCTCAACTTCCAACAACGAAGCCAACAAAGAGAAGCGACGTGTGTTCGCAGCGGAACTATGGAAACACCAAGACGACGGCGACTTTATCGTGTATTACGATGAGACCAACTTCAATCTCTATTGCAAGCGAAACCGGGGTCGCTCCAAACGTTGATCACGTGCGAAGACGGTGCTGCCGCCGTCCAAAGGACCCAATTTGCAAGTTCTGTGTGCGGTGTCAGCCGAGCTTGGTATCGTCTGCCAACGGAGGACCTTTTTTTGTCACACACTAAATAACCAAATACACACAGAAACGACCGAAAAAAACACAAATTTTAACGAAAAACACACACGACCCAATAACACAATATAAATCCCGAATTCCACACAAACTTCGCCGAGCACAACACACAATTCACCGAATTCCACACCAAAATTCCTGAACAGTTAGGACGGAAATAGAAAA
>NW_009798264.1:720079-727655 GCF_000520075.1 Aphanomyces astaci | reverse complement strand
ATGACACGCCAGTATCGTAAACAAACACATGATAATACTCCTTTGGGATCATCCCCAACGAATACTGGTGCTGGAAGCCCATGTGTTTTCTATGTGGTTTTCGTGAAAGTTTGTGTGTATTTCGTTATTTAGTGTGTGATAAAAACGGGGTCTCCTGCCAACGTTTGGAGCGCAGCAGTATCAAGATGGACAAAAACGCGGCCTTTGTGGAGAGAATTTACCAAACGGTCAAGGACAGTGCGGTTTGGCAGGCCAATTTTGCGGGAAAGCGAATTGTCATCGTGCTGGACAACGCACCAGCCCATTCACAAAAGGAAAGGCGTGTTGTCCAGCATGATGACATGACGCTACTCCGACTTGGGCCATACTCGCCAATGCCGAATCCCATTGAAAGCTGCTTCAGCGTTTTCAAGTCGCGCATCAAAGGCTACCTAGCGCATCATACGAACGTAATGTTCGAACGAGGTGAGTTCAATACTTACCTCGAGCGCAGGATGGTCCTGCTGGAGGACGCTGCTCGCGAGTCGTTGCCCTGCATCACTCAATAGTTGATGATCCGATAAGTTATTTTTTGTCAAAGAAACGTCGAAAAAGCGCTTCTATTGGAGGACATGGTCTATGGACAGTAATTCATTTCAACTTGAACGTTAAAATTCCATTTTGCGATTTGAAATTGTTTGTTTCATTAAAAATGGGCGTCTTTTATAATGTTTCAGACGTTTGGTATTTCAAATTGACTGAAAAAACTCTCCAACTTGATCGGGCAATGGTGTAGAATGACTCGAACAATAAATACAATAGGTTCATCTAGATGCTTATAAATTAGGTTCATCTTGTATGGTTCGAACAATATATACAATAGTTTCATCTAGATTCTTATATATTTTATGATACTTTAGCACCTCGTTCAAGAACATTGGGTGGGCTTTGTAATACCTATTCATGGTGTCCAAAAATCTGTTCACCATGTCAGACGTGCAAAACATGTCGCTGCCGCTTCCGTCTCCAGTCGAAAGGAAGCCTGGGTCGTAATCTTCAATCGCCAACAGCATGCCGTTCGGAGAGTATCTGTGTTCGACTTAGGTTATCACATAAACAACTTAAACGTACCGTGCAGTATCTGGAGTCTGCTGTGACTTCTAGAAACGCATCGTAATCGCTCGATCCAATTGCCATATGCACAAAGAAATCTTCGCGTTGGGCCACGCCCGTTGGGTGGCAGCGATTTCACTTGAGTCCTTGTCCATGTGTACAAAATATGGTTCCAAGGCAAACGTTTGTCGCAGTAGCTTAAACCACCCTTCGAGATAGGTTATGCGAACAGGCGCTGTGTCTATACACATGTGTAAATAGAGTAACTAGATCAAATCGAACGTGTCCGAAAAGTATAGCGTATCGAGTGTGTAGTACGTACACATGACATAGACACCATAGATGGGATAGAAGCAACGCATTGGATAGGACGATGTCGAAAATATACTGAACGTAAATTAACGCTCTCTCATATAAAAAAATAACTCAAGGGATACCTCGCCACAAAATGGAATGATCAATGATCATTACGAACATTTCAAAATTCGAAGATATTCGTCCGATGCGTTAAGTCAACAACACATTCGCCGACCCGCAAAACGTCCACGCGATACGTGCCACCCTGCATACCATGAAGCAGACTTTTCATAACAACCACGACGTTGTCCACATGGCGCACGGATTCAAAGCTAAGAGTGTGACTGTCCATACCGTCGGCCTTCTTGAGGTGTGACATCCAACATCGCGATCCCACACCATGTCCTCACTCACACCATCGCCAACAACGACATCGAAGTTGACCACTGCTACCACCATGACCCCGTCTCCACCTGTCACATCCAAGACCGCGATCCCACGCAATGACCTCATCCCATTGCCAACAACGATATCAAGGACAGCCCCTGCTACCACCATTACCCACCTCCGCATGTCACATCGAACAACACGCAGCATGCTTTCTCGAGTCAAGCGGTCACAGTCACCTCCGCTTCCCCCAGCAACATCTCATGGTCAAATCAAGAGAGCCGTCGCTACACCCGCACCCCATTCCCAAGAAGTACATCGAAGGTCCAACATGGACATCGACGACGACCAGAGCTACCATCTAGACCCCGCCTTCACCTTCATAACCACAACCTCATCCCATCCCTAACATCGACATCGGTGATGACGGCCACTGCTACCAACATAACCGTGTCTCCACCTGTCTTCCAACCACCATGACCACGCCAACATCGCGACCTCATCCCATACCCAACAACGATGTCGGTGACGGTCACTGACACGCCTTCACCTGTCTCATCCATCACCACGATCAAACTCCATGACCTCACCCCATGTGGCAATTGTTGCCGGCATTTCCAGGTTGGGAGTACATTCGTAAAGAAAAAAGAACCATACTTGGTGCGACTCAAACCCAGAACCCCTTGAACACTACCGTGTGTCCAAACCTCACTGCTACCGGTGTCATACAAGACGGGGCTACATACCAATCCACAAGCAACTATTGCTCCGTTTTCAGCCTTATCGGGGATTATACGTCCCTATTTATTTTTCGCCATGACTGTCCCCAGCATGCTCCAGTCATGTCGGTGAAGGGCTTGTGCGCGTACCGTCTTGCGTAATACGAGTCGGACAATTATACGAGTCAGACATCTCTAACATTTGATAATATTTGGCCACTCGCAGAAAACGTATTTGCACGGGTTTCCTTTGCATCCAATAAGTCTCAAAACAAGTAGGTGGCTGTTTTACTGTATACCAGTAATATTTACAATTGGACCATGTCACATCGTCAAATAGTGTGTAAATTGGTATTTGCAGCATGCAAAAAATACCGCCATCTATTTGATCAGTTCCAAGAGCTTCAGTCAAAACATATTTGCTTCGTAAAAGATCGAGTTACTGATCATAAACTGAGACACTGATAACAACCAAACTGTGCGACAAATTCAACTTTAATGTCAAAATACACGAGTCAAAACTTCTACACCTATGGAAAACGCATGATACGGAAGGCGTCCATTGCAGCTCGATCTTGACGGTTCATACGGTAGCGTCGTTGAGCTTCTGCCTTCTTCCGCTTCTTTTCGCTGGCCATCCTTTGGTAGCGAGCCATGACGAGGCCATAAAATGCCTCGTCTTCACGGCGTAATGGCATGAGGGACAGATGGAAATATGTCAAAGCAAACGTCATTCGTGGGATAGCCGTGTAGTTCTTCTCAGACCACGTAAACGTGGAGTAAGACACCTGCCACAGCGAGCAAACCCTGCCGAAGAAGTTCTCCACAATCACGCGATCAGACGAGATTGCGTGATTGCGCTCCAGGTCACACTGGCGTCCAGCGAGCCATTTACCGGCCGACGCTTCGGATGGATGCCACGCAAGGAGTGCTGGATGCCAATATACCCCATATCGACAAGGCAGGCCCACGATCCACGGAATTGGTTTGACAGTTCGCCATGGTAAGGCGGCATCGCTCGGCGACTTGGCCAAGTTGGCTTCGTGGTCCTTGACCCGGGAATGCATGATGGTCAGGTCGTGTACGGATCCAGGGTGGGAGGCAGACATAGCCACGCACCGGCCGTCAGGCGAAACGGCCGCCTCAATCTTGTAGCCGTAGAAGCTGTGCTTCCCGCTGTATTATTGCTTTTGTTCCGAGAAGCTACCGGTCGGCCACAGCAAAGGCTGGAACTTCACGTCGACAGCGTAAAGGGCATAGGGGATATTGTCAAAGCGGCGCCCAAACTGGGTCAAATCATGGATGGAAGCGTGATGCATTGGATTACGAGAACTGGTTCGATGACCTAGGCACACATTGATCGATTAGTTGGCATGTGTAGAATCGACATGAAACCGCACCGCAAGAACACGCATAATGAGCTTTTGTAATGTTGGAGCCTTGAACCCAAAGTCCACAGCATGTTTCTCCCAGGTGCAGTAATGCTTTAGCACCGTGAGTGCCATGAACAGTGCTTCCTTGGGGCTGGTGGCACAACGGTGGCCACGACCCTCCATCCATGCATTATTTATGGCATCGTCCACGAAGGACCACAAGAACTCGAACTCCGAGACGGTAAAGTTGGTCAAGGCGCGAATGCCATCAGTGCCCAAGTCAGTTGTGAAGCGTTCCATAATTGGGTTGGCGGCGACCTCTTCGAGGTTAACCTCATCGTTTGAGCCGTATTCGACGTCAAGGTAGGACCGATCCCGGATGGACTGGTCTTGTAGGCGGTTTAGGACAGCGTTAGCGTTGATCGGCATGGCAGGTTAATGGTGAATTGAATTCTGAAGTGACTGACAAGAAAGTGAAGAGGACGTTAATGGAGGGAATTGGGTTACATGGCGGCAAAGATAGAGTTTTATGGTTAGTTCAACTTCAATGTGTTTAAACAGCATTGCCAAACTTAATCTCCTTAAGTAGTACATTTTGGGCAAAACTTACAGCTTACCCACATTCGTCCAGCCTCTACTTAAAATGAATTGATTTGAGGCAATTCCGTGGTTTTATTCATTTTGCTCAAGTACGCGTTTTATGAACCACTTGCACTACTGATAGATAGTCTTCCAAAGGTTTATTGAGACGGCAACGCACTTCAATGAAGCTTTCAATCGTTGCATCACTGGAGTCTTGGGGTGGTCAGCTCAACGACGAGTTGACAAATGGATCGTACTTCACACTCGCGATGTCGAAGGAGGCAAGTCCAAGCGTTTCCTAGCACAAACAAGTGCGAGATTGAGGTATATAATTATGGTCAACGCAAATCGTCATGACAATATTAGACGAATCAGTAACAACTTGAATTCTTCTACATTTCACTCAAAACATTTGTTATCATACTTCAAGTCAGCCATCAAGTCTTTGATCAGGAACTCGATCTTTCATCATGCGATGTGCAGCATAGGAAATATCATGGCACAAAAACATTTCCAATTGGCTGCTGAGCAAGTGGATATATAGTGTTCCAAAGGTTTAATATATACTCCACAAATAAATGTAAGATTGATGTATAGAGGTGCTTTTGAGAGGTGCTCGACTGTCATGACCAACCTTTCGTGAATCGACGTCATAATAAAGTACTAACGTTAGTACTGGACTAAGAAGTCCACTAACAGTAAGCAGGAAAATAAACTACCGGTAGTTACTAAGAGTGCAAGGCTACAATGGTATTTGTGAATTGTTCGGATGGAGTGCCAACGGAATCGACGAAACACGATTAATTGACGACGCGACTGAGTTAGAGAAGACATACATTATCGGACTAAGCTATGGTGCTAACTTGATATCCCAGCTAAACGTGCCCACGTTCTTGCTAAGTTACATGTACTGATGTATTTGTCACATCGACCCCATTCGAGATCGTGCTCTTGCAGGATTAGAAATGCTCTTCGTACATAAGTAGATCTCACAACTATTCACACCAAGTTACAAGTGTGTATACATACATAAACCAGAACGAAGTGCATCACTGTGGATGATATACGTGTACCGGTATACTGAAGTGAGATATGTTGGTAAACGTTACATGTGGTGAGCGCCTTTCGACAATTTTGCCGCTAGTCCCCGTGACGGTGTTCACCCACACCCTTTCCTTCGTCCACCCGACGTAGCTTCATTTCTGGCGCGCGTGATCGCTCAAGTTGTGCACGTCGAATGTCCATGGTGGCCGACGTAACGCGAACGTTGACCAATAAGTGATAAACATAATAGACTTCGTGATGTATAATCATCATCATGTCTGTATCTTTCTTTTTATCTTTATAATCCAAGCAAAAGTACATTGACTTTTGTAAACCTGTATAATTTGGTTTTCGTTTAAAATCCATACTTTCTGAAGTTGGACTTGAAATAACCTGATATTGAAAATTGTATGTCTGGATAGAAAAGGAAAATTCACAGTCCCTGAGGGCATCGAGGGAACTTCTACTCGTATCTTGCGATTGGCTGGGTCAATTTCCTCGATTTTTGAAGTCTCCGATGAGTCTTAGCTTGCATTTTAACAGACAGCGACGTTTACACTCCGGAACGACATATCCCTCACAATACGATGTAATTCGAGTTGAAATTACCTCAAAAATCGTCATTGAAATATAATTACTTGTGAAACGCAATATCAATTGTTGAAAGGAAGTTTCGATTTGTTTTTATATTTTCGAGGTCATGTGAACCTCTATATATTAATGCGATGCATGTATCAAAATAACTGTTCAAAATGCACCAAATTTCACTCTTTTTGGGCTATCTTCCTCATTTCTTCTCCAATTTGCGTCAAATAAAGCGCAAAATGACGGCTGTGATTGGGCCAATCCATTCCCACCAATTTCAGGACGCCAAAACAAAAATTGACAGACTTATGGCGGCAAAACCAAACTTTCCGTGTCGGTCATGGACGGAGGAGTCATTGCACGCATGAAGAAGTTCGTCAAGATGCGCCGTAAGCGCAGCTTGACCTACGATGAAAAAAGCTGGACATTCTTTGGCTTCAAGCGTCCCTTCGGGAGAAAGGTTGCTCCGACGTCAGCGGTGTTGTCGCTGGATTGCTTGGGCATGGTGCCCGCACTGTGAAGGCCGTCATGGCCGAGTTCTTGGCCACCGGAGACGTGTCCGTCTCGCTGCCGCCGTCCAACACGACGAATCACCAGTCCAGGGTCCCCAACACCCGAGCTGTGCGCGCTTTAGTCAAGCGCTTTATCCGTGACCGCTGCGTAACACGTACAAGGACTGTGGCCAAGGACGTCCTCGCCTTGCTTCAAGACAACCAATCTGTGACAGTGGATGAAGAACATCCCAAGGACTACGCAGCGTGCTTGCGAGCTGTCCAGGTATTCCTCGCCAAACAAGGGTATGCTCGTGGGTCGAACGCGAAGCAGACGTACCGTGTCTCCAAGGCACATGAACAAGCCCGCGACGCATACGTTGAGATGATGGTGCCCACTGTCACGAGCGCACCGCGCAGACCGGTCGTCTACCTGGATGAAAGCTTCATCCATCACCATTACACCAGTCATGCTGACAGCTTGTACGATCCAACTGACCAGGCTACCAAGCCCAAGCACAAGGGCAGACGGTACTGCTTTGTCGCGGCGATCCTGGACGACGGCTCCGACACGGCTCACCTCTTGGGACTGGACATCTTCGTAGGCGGTAAGAAGAATGGTAAAGTCGTCAACGACTACCATTCGATGTTTAACCATGACTACTTTGTCGACTGGTTTGGGAAGTTGATCGATGAGGTTGAGGAGCTGGGATGGTCGTCCGCCGTGTTCGTTATGGACAACGCGAAGTACCACAAGGGGAAGCCCAAGACAACCCCAAAGGGAACGTGGCGCAAGGAAGCCCTCTACCAAGCGTGCGTTGGCCTGAACATCACCGACGTCTCACCCACCGATCTCAAGACGACCATTTGGAAGCGTTTGAAGAAGCATTTGGACGAGCACGTGCTTCCTGTGGTCTGCGAGATGGCCAAAGTCCGTGGACATCATGTCGTCTACTCAGCACCAGGATTTTCGGAGTTGCAACCAATCGAAATGGTTTGGGCAAAC
>NW_009798264.1:715832-719979 GCF_000520075.1 Aphanomyces astaci | reverse complement strand
CCAGGATTTTCGGAGTTGCAACCAATCGAAATGGTTTGGGCAAACGTCAAGGGCACCGTTGGACGCCAGTACACCTCGACCACGACCTTTCAAGACGTTCGCGATCGTCTCGAGCGTGCGTTCATTGAGCTAGACTCCAACGTCATCCAATGCACGATTGCAGCGTCGACGGCAAAGCTCCTTGAGCTCAACTGTGCTCTCCGTACAGCTGAGGATACTCCCGAAGGTAGCGACAGCGACAACTGCACCGACGTTTCGTCATCAAGCGCCTCCAGTTCCAGCGACATGGATGATTAGTATTTTCTCTCGATCGATTGATTACTCGTAAAATGTTATACTCATTAGATATCGCAAGGTTCGCAATAGCCTCAGCAATTTATTTTATTGTGGCCTCTGTAATCTAGTTATAAGTTTTGAAGAGGGAGCACAAGTTCCCTCGATGCCCTCGCGGACTATCAGTGTCTCATAGCGCTTTATGCGGATTCGGATACGACACTTGGATGTCTGACTCGTATTACGCAAGACGGTACTTGAAGTACAAAACAGGTGCTATGGGGACGATCCTCCACTATGTCGATGGCCTCCCACTGTTGGATGTCGATGGCCAGCCAGTGTTATGCGACGGCCAATGGATGGACCCCCAGAACATGATCCAACTTAGCTCGGCGGTGTCTGCGGCGCACAAAGCAAAATGCATGGGCCAAGTCACGCGTTAATGATCGCTAGTTGATCCAGCAAGCGCCTCATGGAGAAGATGTCGACAAATCTTCAACTCGACCCAAGAAGCGACACCGACTTGACGATCACAACCAAAACACCAAACGAACGCGGGGCGGTCTATTTGACCTACCGACGAACGGGGAGCATTGGTAAAACTGTCAACATCTGCACAGAAATTGGTCCAATCCACAATGACAATTGGTGGTTATACAGTTGTACGGTACTATAACCACCAATTGTCAGGGATCATCATCAATAATATATTCATAATACTTCGAAGTAAATTACAATACGTACTATTAAGATGAACGCGGGCAACACAGTGGTGGGTTTGAAAGGGGTTGGTATTATTAGTCTGCGAGGGCATCAAGGGAACCAGGGCTCCCTCTTGAAAAATGTAACTATATTACAGAGGTAAAATTAAATTGATTTTCTGCTTCACTTGTGAATATTGCATTCGAAATATAATAAAAATATTGTAATCTTATTTCATTATGGATATCGTGTTTCACAAGTTATTATAGTTCATGGAATAAAATTCAAACCAAAACAAATCGTATTGTGAGAGATATGTCATTCCGGAGTGCAGTGGACACTGCATATTAAAGTGCATGTTCAGACGAATCCGAGACTTCAGAAATCGAGGAAATTGACCTAGCCAGTCCCAACATACGAGCAGAAGTTCCCTCGATACCCTCGGGGACTGTAAGGTGCTCAGTTAAAGGGCAATTCCAAAGTGAACACAAGCCTCTGTTTCATCGCACCAACTTAATGAACTATCGCTAGCTATGACGTCACGTGGCACTGACGAGTGTCAAACGGAGAGCTGCCAATCCCTGAATAATATAGGCATGTGTCATGCAGATCACTCAAGATACATCTACAGACGATGCTGGCCGCTCATTCCAATGTCGTGACATAATGCAAGCGACACTATTGATGTCTTACTTTGTAAATCAGTATGAAACTTTGTATGGGATTCATCCGGAATAATTTACGGATAAGATTGAATTAACACTGATATTCAACACTCCCACTTGATCTGTCATGACGCGGCTAACTCCACTGAAACAGAACATTTTCCTCTTCATTGTTCCAGGCCACACTAAGATCTCGAACTCCCATGAGGAATCGAAGTATTTCAAACTGTGTGGGTGCCAGCGCCTTGGTCAGGATATCTGCAACCGTTTCTTTGGTTGGGCAGAACCTCAACTTGATTTTTCCCTTTTCTGATAAGTCACGTGTAAAAAGGTGACGAATTTCAATGTGCTTCGTAGCTTTGTGATTTGATGGATTTTTCACAATATCGATAGCTGCCTGGCTATCTCTCCAGATAGTGATTGGTCTTTTCACGTGAAGTCCCATTTCTTTTAGCAGCATGAAGATCCATTCACACTCTTTCACTTCTTCACTTAAGGCTATCAGCTCTGCTTGAACAGTTGATAACGACACACACACAGTTATTTGCAGCTTGCCCATGATATGCATATTCCAGACATTCGGATCAAATAGCCAGTAATTCTTTTCCGATCCTTTATTTGGCTCGCAAATGATGCATCAGTGTACACGTCATAATATATATATTTGCACTTCCCGTCAAGATATAATCCATGTATAGATGTTCCCTTCAAGTATTTCAGCACTCTCAGTGCAGCATAATAATGAGTCTCATTGTAACACGAAAGAAACGTACTTAGTTCTTGAACGGCGTTACCGATATTTGGACGAGTACCTCGAACCAGGTACTGCAGTGATCCGACTATGCCTCTATAACGTAGATGGCCAGTTTATGGTGCACTTAAAAGAGACTTCGTTGTAGAATGCAGCTTACTCGTCTCCCAGGACCGGGATTTCAATTCTGAAAAGTGCTGCATGAAGCCGAAAGGTTGGGAATTCTTCTGATTATTTAATCGGCTTGAATAGACTTCAGCTTAGCGTTCATCTACTTCGATTCCACTCAAGTCAAGGCAAAATAGGAGGGACGGTTTATGGTGCACGGTTTAAGCTTAAAATATGTATACTGTTTTTGCTTATTTTTAGTGATTTCATTTTTCTAGTGATTCGATTGGCTACTCCAAAAATCAAGCAATTCCATTGGCCAACTTGAGTGCACCTTAAACTGTCCCGTGCACCATAAACTGGCCATCTACGTTAGTCAATTGGCTGCATTGCTTGTCAATTTGCTCTTTCGACAACAACTCGACTCCCACTAACTGAGGAGTTGATACTTCTTTTGCATTTTCTTGGCCAAATTTTACCAATAAGTCCTTGATGTACTTACTTCTGTTGGCTTATTGTCATGGTCTTAGCACTTCTGTTTCTTTGAACCTCCGTTTTGAAGATATAATGGTTGTCTAAGTCTTTCATTTTGAACCGATTGCTCAATTCAATTTTGAGCTCGTTGATTTCTTCTGATTTTGGTGACACTATCATCGACATACGCGACAATTATTATCCAACCATCAATCGTGCACGTATCATTTATCAACTCATTCAATCCTCCCACTCTTTTCACATAGATGCAATACTCTTTGTCACATCGTGAAAAGCCAATTGTACTAAGGAACTCATGGAGGACTGCACACCAATTCTTTGGTGCTTGTTTTAAGCCATATATGCTCTTCAAGAGTTTGCACACTAAATGCTCACCTTTCAGTCCTCTCTTTTGAAATCCAGGAGGTTGATGCATAAAAACCTCAGTGTCCACTTTCCCATTTAGGAACGCTGTATGCACATCCATTTGATGAACTTCGCAATCTAAGACCGTTGCAACCGCAAGTACTAGCCTTAACGACTCAAACCGAGCCACAGGAGCATATACCTCATCGTAATCTAGTCCATACTGTTGAAACTGGCCGTTGACAACAAGTCTCGCCTTATATCTTTCAATTTCACCGATGGATGTGTACTTTACACTAAACACCCAATGGATGGCTTCGGAAACCGGCGCAAACTATATTTGTGTCGGGTCAATCATCCGGAATTAAAATTCAGTTGCAGCGCAAAAATTGATGAGACGGAAAAAGCGTCTCATCAAAAAAGAACTGGTGGTGGCACAAATAGTACGGATAGTCATTCGGAAAAATTATCCATGAAGCGCTGGAGATGGATGGACGTACTTGATGACGATGACGACGACGACTCTACGCAGTCCATCGCTGCAATAAGGCTGTACCGGGCAAGAGTCTCAATCAAGGAGAGGCACTACCTGACGTGCGACGCCTTAATCCCGCCCGACAACAGTCCATGGATGATAATATACGCATCCATGAAACCAAGTTCTTTTATCGCTACCGTCTCCATCCCCCCGGACGCCTTCCACATCCTTCTGCAAGAGTTCTCCAAGCACTACCAGTGGAAGTCCGGCTTCGGCAAACCTGGTCGCCCGCCCAAACTGAGCTGCAAGCACCAAGCCCTTGCATTGGTC
>NW_009798264.1:713478-715435 GCF_000520075.1 Aphanomyces astaci | reverse complement strand
GTTCACTGCTCCCATCCAGTTTTCTCGTTGAGGTGTGAGTAGAGCTGCCTTGAGTGACCGAGGCACTACGATGGCCATGTTGACTCCGAGTAGGTCATGACGTTCACCCTTAATCTTTTGCATGTGGACTTGGTAACACTTATAGTCCTTCAAATGAACTGGAATCCTCTGTGTTCTCTTCGGTCGAGGTGTTAACAGTTCAACCTCTTGGCAATCCGGATTGTCAGAATTACAATCTGCTTCAATATCTCCCACTGACATTGTACTCGTTGTAGCAGGCGTTTCAGTTTCACCTGAATTCAATTCGAGAGTTGAAACTTGCTTACTTTCTTTATTAGTAAGGTCGGACTCATTCGAATCGAATGCATTCCTCACGACCTTCTCACCATATTCACGATCGAATTGAACATCCCGAGCAATAAAGAATCGATTCGCGTGTACATTTAGAAGCTGATATCCTTAGTAGTCATCAGCGATTCCTAAGAATCTGCATTTGATTCGACGTGCTGAGAGCTTTTTGTCGTGTCGGATGTCATGTGCGACATGAGCGTAATACACAGCCCCAAACTTGCATCCAGCTTAGATCCGGAGTTTTCCCATACACTATTTCGTATGGGCTTTTGTATGCTAACCTCGCACTAGGTGTCCTATTTTGGATGTAGTTGCCATATATTAGGGCTTCTGGCCACCACATTGCTGACATTTGTGCATCATTTAGGGCACATCGAATTTTACAAAACTTAGTTTGGTGGTCACGTTCCGCTGATCCATTCTCTTCTGGAGAGTACGGATTGGACTTCTCAAATCGAACTCCCTGGAGACGACAGAAGTCCTCCAGGGCCTTGTTGAAGAACTCTTTGCCTCCATCAGTTCGCAGTACTCGGACAGAGTATCTACCTTTGTCGGTTTAACGCACACATTCCTTGATCTTATTTACAGCATCACTTTTCTTGCAAATAGGAGAACACCGCTTCTATGATGAACTTGTCACAAATCAGATTTACATAGTACTTTATCCCAGCTTGAGGACCATATTGCCCCTTCACTTTCATGGGACCATTCGTGTCAGAATGCAGAGTGCTGTGGACATCGCTGTCCCTCGACCCTTGTAAGTTCCTATAGGACATTCTATTGCTCTTCATTTGCACACATACACCTTACAGCAGAATGCCACTTCGTTGAGTACCTTGGCCTCAATTTTTGGCACACATTTCACTTATCCACTGCTGAGAAGTCGAACAAGCATAGCTCGACCAACGTGACCGAGCCATACATGCCATTACTTCAGTATAAATTCCACTTTGCTTAGTGTTAGAGTATCTCCTCTATATGTTTGTGCCTTGACGCTTTGACACACCATTGGCGTTCCTTGGTACTCATGTGCCTGATATAGTAGGACCCTGAAATTGCTACAGCTACAAACTGCAGTTTATGCCCTTTCAGGATGAACTTAAACTTAGTGGTGTGACCATTCACCACTGTGTATCCATACTTTTTGCAGGAGGTGCTCTCTAATTATGTTGGTAGCTGACCTCGGGACATAGGCGACGTTGTCAAACTCAAACTCTTTGAGTCCAAGCGGTACCAACAAGCACAAACGAATCAATCCAAAATGTGTTAGTTGGTATTTTTCAAGAAAATACTATTATAGCTACATTAGCTGGTACAAGTATGTAATATATGTGTGAAGTGTATGTGTGCCCCGGAAGTGCTTGGGTCCAAGGTGCCTCAACAATTATGTCCATAACTCAGGCTGTAGAGTGAATATGTGGCAGCGTAATGGCTCGTTCAACGAACCTGATCTAACGTTAGTTTTGTAGTGTAGTATGTGTGTAAAGTATATGTATGCCCCGGAAGTGCTCGCAATGGATGGGTCCAAGGGGCCACAACAATTATGCCCATAACTCAGGCTGCAGAATGAATCTGTGGCAGCATATAATGGCTCGTTGCGCTGACC
>NW_009798264.1:708432-709928 GCF_000520075.1 Aphanomyces astaci | reverse complement strand
GGGCACTGGACTTTGTCAGAAGGACAGTCGTGGCTGGGCCATGCACATGAAGGTGGGGTAGCGTCGGTATGACGTACAACCCTGAGTGCGGCGCATAGTCTGCCTTGAACTCGCCATCGTACGTGGCTAGAGTCCACACGTTGGGATCGATGGAGACAATTCGGTGTCGATCCATGTGTAGGGCTCGACCAATGGAAAAGAGGTTGAAGTGTAGTTCTGGGATGTGGTATACATCCTGCAGATAGATCGCCAATGGGTCCCCGTTAGTTTGAATGTACTAACTCGTCCTGCAAAGGTGTCGACAAGGCAACCATGTTGGAGGTTTTACATCCTCAATATTTAATCAATAACTGAAATACCTTTGAGTGCACTCTGAATTGCTGTTGAATGCTTCAGCTACACGACCGAAGAAGTTGCTGGCAGATTGGTCATTGCCTACTACAGGGTCGAGGGACACAATCAGCCATGCTTGGCAAAGCTGGATCTGCTCGTGCACTGTGAAGTTCTTCGAGCGCTCCTTCATTCCGCAACAAACCCAATCGCGAAGTGAGTTCGCTTCTCTACCGGGTGTTTGATTGGCCTATTGATTTACTGAACTCCACCAGACCAACAAAAATACACACAAATTTGTTGGTTTTTTTGTTGGTCTGGTGGAGTCCAGTAAGTTTTTATTGGGCTACTGGGCTGGTGCGAACACGTTTTTGGGAATTTCAGCAAAGTTCAGTAAATCATCCGGTTAAGTTACTGGAATCAGGCAGTTACCGGCACCGGTGCAGATGCTCTGACTTCAGTAAAGTGCACTCCAGTAAAGCCAGTAAATGTCTTATCCGAACAAATTATGCGGATAATGAGGTCGATTTTACTGGTGCCGGTGCAGATGCTCTTAGGACCTATTTTAGAATACTATTTATATTACGGGTATACAAACTACAAGTATGTACTATAATTAAAGTTGCATACAAAAAATAGGTTAAAAAAGTAAGATAATATGAAATGCTGCCTAAAATATGGAACAGAGTAGTACAGTATACACTAGCCAAATCACATTGAAATGCGAGTTTACTGTTACTTCGAAGTAATAACCAATCACATTGATCGTAGTCACATGTGTCCAGAAGTTCTCATAACGCATTGCCTGCTGAAGTGGATCTAGTTGTGTAACATACTCTATATTCAATTCAGCAAATCTCATGTTTCCTTCAGCAAACAGCATGTGCAATTCAGCAATTCTTATGTGGCTCTCAGCAATTCCTATGTGGTCCTCAGCAATTCTTATGTGGCAATATTTTATCCTCCCCCGAGTGCATGCTGGGCCACCCCCCCTCTCGATCGTCTTTATCTGAACGCGTGGAATGCAAATACGAAGGTCTAAGACTCGTCCTCGTTTGTTCTTTGCTTTCGATCGGTTTGTCGTCGCGGGGGACGCAGTACGATGTCGAAACCACTAGCTTGATTATTTCAGTGTAAATACATAAAGGAAACTTGCATTCGACTTT
>NW_009798264.1:696104-708284 GCF_000520075.1 Aphanomyces astaci | reverse complement strand
AATTGAGTTTGGATTATCATTTTTAAGACATTCCTCGCGAGGGCCGACACTAGAACCACATGTTATGGAACCGCTTCGCCAATTGTAACGCGCCTGCTCGACCAGGGGCGGTGTGTAATCTTCGGTTTTTACTTCGCTCAACGCTTCATACCTCGTGCTTCGACCGATCTTCTTGGAAGTGCGGTCCTCGTCTTCGTACGCAGCCCTTGTTATCCGGATTCCCCAGGGGAGGGACGGATAAATCCTTGCGGAAATAAACTTCACCTTCCGATGTGGTTGGATACAGCCAAGCTTGTCAACTACTGGTACTGCTGTAATACTTGAAGTATAAAGTTTCAAAACTGTAAGCTTGATAATTTTTGGGGTAATCTGTTTACCCCGTTTCGTTTAACCTGTAAGGGGGGAGATCAGTACCTCTTTTAAATAATTGTCCGTCTTCATTCGATCACAACACAATGGTCGCCTTGTGTAAAGTACTCAACTTCAAAACCTAATTGTGCAAACCTAAACTGTTTAAATCGATATATTTTGGGCTCATCCGAAAGAGCTCAACGTCATCCATCCAAAAATGCATGCATTCGAAAAAACAACTGAAATAACGTTACCGGTATTCGAAAATGAAAATGAAGAAAAATCGGCACATCCATGGTGGTAGGCCACGTTAGTTTTAATATTTTTAATATTTTGAAAGGCCCTGCCTACTGTACCACAACCTCCTCGTCAGGCACGAGCATTCTATCGCTGAAGATGCATGACGCTGTTTGAAAGTACAGTATGGTGACATTGGTAGTGCGGACAGCAACACCATCTACTAGGGACACCACGAACGCTACGATGCATACCCTTCACGATGTCCCCTATCCATGCGCCACCTGCCCATATTCAAAGCAATTGCAGAACGTGGAGGCAGCTGAAATACAAATACGTAGATGAAAACGAGGAGGCATAACGTGAACCCTTCGTATGAAGGATGTAGCTAGGGATGATGTTGGTTGTGGTGGAAGTGCAACTGGAAAGGGAAATCGTCGAAATGACGTGGAAGGCTCAATGACGTCGCCAGAAATCAACATGTACAAGGACGCGTACAGATGTATAAATCCATCTTGAATGGTAGATAGATTACACGCTTCGTTTATTTCGCCGCCTTCTTGCTCTCCTTGAGGATTTGGCAGCGCTTCTTCCACCTAAGCGAGTATGAGTGAATTCAAAGGACAAATCAAGGTTGAGGAGAGGGCGTCGTCAACATACTCATCATATTGGCACTTCTCATACGCATGTCGAAGGTCTTGGCACTTCCACGGCGCAAACGCGGTTTCTCGGCGGCAGTCGTTCAAAGGGATCAAAATCCCCCCGCACTGGTCACGGTACGAGAGCGGCACCCGGGCATCCGCCAAGGCTTGGCGCGATGCGATGGTCGAAGCTGATCAACACATGCGTGAATATCATGTGCCTGCAGAATGCATTTCTCATTCACACATTTGCCATGGTTACCTTCGTCGCTGTGGTCGTGATGTCCGTGGGCCATATTGCGGAAGGAAACACAAATTCACCACACAACCAGCCACAAGAAATATACTACAGTTTGTATCACGCGTATTCCGGATAATTACCGGATATTGACTGCATGGTACTACTATGCATTGGCACAGTCACTGCTTAAGCTGATATATATTTATTCCTATGGGTAATGCATCCCTGCAGTGGGTTGACGCTGCTTTTACGAGCGCGTGCCACGTACTACTAGTACTACTTTGGCACATCACTGCTTGCGCATCCATCAAACGGACCAGCGACTGGGATACGTAAGCAATCCACCATGCCAGCCACAACCAACCACGAGGTACATAGCGCAATTCAAGGGCTATCTGGGTTGCAGAGTACTGTACTCGTATGGCGCAATTGTAAATGCTGACTCAGCTACGTCATACCGCCGCCCATATACATGCCATCGGCAACACTTGTCTGCGATCGCGGTCGATTCACCACTTAGCGAACGGATGTGTCGACACACATCCGTTCACCACACTGATTAAGGCGGGCTGTGATTTGCTGGTGTCCTCTCGAGGCCTTTCGTGACACGGCTGTCGTCACAAGGCCAAGTCGAAATCAGGTCCAACCAGGCTTTTGGGGTCAAATTCGGGTTGACCGTCCTAAGCCACCCGTGTTACCGCGACACACATGTTGAAGTTGGATTTTTACATGACCCCACCCCCCATATTTTATGCACCCCGTCCCCCCATTTCACAACGAAAGCCACCCTTTAAATTTTGACCCCCCTACCCTGGACCCATGGTATAAAGGAGAGATGAGTCCAAATCATCCGTGGTAAAGATATCCATCCCTCCGCGGCTCATTCTCCATTTTGCTCGCATCAATTCAGTGAACATGGACCCTGTGGCGATTTCTGCGTTGTGCTTGGAAGAGATCCAAACGTGGAACTCCCAAGAAGAAGCGGCGGACCTGATGGTGCCGCTAATCGGCAACTTGTACCGCCGCAAGAACATCGTCACGACGATCTTCGGCAAGGGCCTCGTGCACCAGAACAGCATTGACATCATCAAACTCCATTCGTACGTGTGCAAGCACGTGGGCAAGGAGATGATGCCCACCGACACCCTTCCCGTGCTCCAAGTGATCACCGAATTGAACTCGTTGAGTGCCACCCGCTTGGATTTGGGACGCACGTTCTTGCTCGTGTGCGGCGGTGCCAACACCAAGACCCCCACCAAGGAAGACATTGCCCGCGTCTTGAAGCAATTGATCATCCAAACGTCTCCCCGCACGCTGTCGTTGTCCAAGCCCCGAGACATTGTCTTGTACGGGTTTGGTCGCATCGGTCGACTGTTGGCGCGCCTTCTCGTGGAAAAGTCCGGCTCGGGCGCAAAACTCATGCTTCGCGCCATTGTCGTCCGCAAGGGGTCCAAGGAAGATTTGAAGAAGCGCGCGAGTTTGCTGCGTCGCGACTCGGTGCACGGGTCGTTCCAAGGCACGATCTCGTTCAACGAAGAAGCCAATGCGTTTATTGCCAACGGCAACGTGATCCAAGTGATTTACTCGGACGGCCCAGACAAATGCGACTACACGGCGTACGGCATTGAAAACGCCGTCGTGATCGACAACACTGGCATCTGGCGCGACGCCGAGAGCCTCGGCCGCCATCTCAAGAGCCCAGGCGTCTCGGACGTGGTGCTCACGGCGCCGCCCAAGGGCGCGTCCGTGCCAACAATCGTGGCCGGCGTCAACGACCACGTGATCAGCGGCGAGCACAAGATCTACTCGTGCGCGTCGTGCACGACCAACGCCATCGCGCCACTTTTGTTTGCCCTGGACAGCAAGTACGGCATCGACGAAGGCCACATCGAGACGGTGCACTCGTTCACAAACGACCAAAACCTCATCGACAACTACCACATGAAGGACCGCCGCGGCCGCAGCGCCGTCATGAATATGGTGATCACGGAAACGGGCGCTGCTGCTGCCGTGGAAATCGTCCTGCCGACCATGAAGAACAAGCTCACGGCCAACTCGATCCGCGTGCCGACGCCCAACGTGAGCCTGGCCATCATGACGCTGCACTTGAACCCAGAAAAGGCCGGCACGCTCACCGCCGACGATATCAACGCGTACGCTGCCAAGCTGAGCTTGAACTCGCCGCTGCAGCACCAAATCGACTTTATTAACTCAAACGAAGCCGCGTCCTCCGACTTTGTCGGGTACCGCGCGTCCGGCATCGTCGATGGACAAGCCACGATCGTCCGCGGCAACAAAGTCATCCTGTACGTGTGGTACGACAACGAGTTTGGGTACTCGTGCCAAGTCATGCGCGTGGTCCAGCGGATCTGCGGCATTTCGTTGCCCAAGTTCCCCGACCAGTCGCACGTCGACATGATCGACAGCGCGTTGAGTTTTTGATATAGATAGTTGATTCAAACGACTATACTCCTAGTAGTTAGTTGGAAAGCAAGCATTCTGGCCATGAAATATATATTTTTGTACACTGGACACGGAAATATCTTTTTATACATTGAACACGACAGCCACGTCAGCGCTAAACGCGGCTGCAGGTGAAGTGTCCGCCAGTGGCATCTGAGACCGACAGAAAAAGAACGCCGTCGACTGTCAACTGGTCTTGAGGTCGTTGGCAATGCTATCATCATCCAACCACTGGACCATCTCGTTTAGCACCCTCATAACAACACCTTCTTCATCATGATCATGCATGCGCTCATCATCCTCGTTCGATTCAGACGAGTGGTGGATTAGGGGTGGTCTAGCGATGGCGTCAGTGTCGACCGCCGCCATCGCCGACGCTTCCTGGACCTGTTGCCGTCGTCGCCACCGAAGTTGCATGGCGCGGATCTCTTTCTTGGCCGCATGATTCGCACGGACGTTGGCGGCGTGTTCCGTCGCCATCGCGTCTGCCGTTGGAAACGCGTCCACCATGTATCCCATGGTGGCGGCGTAGCTTTGGACCCCGAGGCCGCGGCGCTGGGCACGCACGACGCGGTACGCGTCTTCGTCGGCGGTGGTCACCACGTTGGCGTAGATCGTATCGGACATGGACCGAAGAAACTGGTGGACCATGTGGATCTGCGTCTGCGCTTCGGGCGACGACACCAAACGGGTCGATGGGACGCCTGCGACCGCCCGCTGGCAGTCGTGACATCGCTGCTGCCGCTCGAGCGCCTGGATTGGGCTGAGGCCGTAGAGTCGGCCAAGGAGGAGCGCGCCGAACAATCCAGTCCGCCCGCGCCCGTCTCGACTGAACAGGTACAAGTTTTGGCCGTCTAATCAAAATAGGTAAACTTGTGTGTGTTCGAGCCAGGAATGTAGGCATGTCATTCGAAGAGTAGTCAAGATCGTCATTGCAACGATGTACACAAGTACTGTACAGTACGTACCTCTCAACCGTCCTTCGAGGTGCTGCAAGTGGCGTCTTAGGTCGTGTTCGGTCGGCGTTTGGTTGCGTGCAATTGGAATGTGTAAAATGTGCAGTGGCTGGAGCTGCTTGAGGTTGGCCCTGGCCTGCGTGAGGTTGTTTTCTGCCAGCGCCTTCTTCTTCACACTCAAGTCCATGACAAAGTCCTCCACTTCTGGCCCCCGCTGCTGCACCTGCTCGAGGGTTTTTGTCGCCATAACCACGTACTTTTCCGCGGCGACCACCGCATGTTCGAGCTCTGCACGAAGTTTGGCGTGGCGAAGGTGGAGCATCGCGGTAAAGGCGAACGGGGGCAGAGTGGGGGACACTTTCCACATGATCGATGGGTCATCAAGTCGTGGTAATTCGTCTGACGGGAGCGACGCCTCCATCGCCCGCACTTCGGCCTCTTCGAGAAGGCACACAAACGTGCCAAGCTGCTCCAGCAACATGCACGTGATCGCGTCTGACCGCGCGGCGACCCGTTGCTGGCCTCGCTTGTCCGGAAATGCTTGACCACTGGGGTACGTCCCCAGCAAGATGCGATCTAGTAACCAAGCGTCGACATTTGTGTGTTGGTTGTGGTCTTGGCAACACGTAATAATACCTCGGACAATCCAATACGACGAGGCCGTGGGGCCGCTGTGGTTTAGTCGAAACTGCTTGTACTTTGTAATGTCGTCGACCGCCAAACTGCCGTCGGGTTTCATGTGCGCGTATGCCCGGGGCAATTTGAGAAGGCGCACGCCCCATGCGGGATGCCACGGGGCTTCCCGAGGAGGAAGGGGTTCCTAATATATACCATCATCACATCATCCATGAGCTCAACATGCCTAGTGTGTGTACGGAGGTCACATGAGAACACCGTACATGCAAAGCATCCACCACTGAGTTCCACCGTCGCAGTCCACGGCGCTGCAGGCGACGCGTCGTCTTGGCCCAGATGATGCCTATGTTACGGACTGCATCCCGTCGGCATTGAGCTCGACGAAGCACTTCCATCGCATCCATGCCACTACCATCCAACAGAGTGTGTTCAGATCAACACGAATATGCTTGCCAGTAGTACCTCGTTCGTCCGTCTGCCATGCGTTTCTGAAGTTGAAGTCGCCACATGTGCCGGTACCATGCTTGAATGTGCGTCGCGCTTGCGGCTTCCAACGCCTCCCGCTCCCGTCGTCGGCCCTGGAGCCACCACAACCATTCGTTTTTCGATCATTCATCTTTTTGCATGCACGCCATATAACTCAAAACACAACATACCTCGGACATGTTGCATACGAGCGCTTTCCACCCGTAGCCAATGTACAAATCCACCATGTGCCCAACCACGTGGCGCAGATGCCGCCGCCGGCACGAGTCGGGGGGTTCAAGGGACTCTGCCGGAAGCAGCAGCACCCGCACACGCTGCGCTGGCGGGTACGGCGCGTCCGAGTCGTCCTCCGAAGGCGCGTCTGAATCGCCCTCGACACACAACGGCGGATGACTCACTTGGGACAAGAATCCATCGAGCGCCATGTGTACATCCATGACGCTGTCCAAGTTGGCGTGGATGTCGTCCAGTATTTCCCGCAGCAATGGTTCGCTGGGGAATTGCACAAGCTGGCGCAAGTCGCGCAATCGGCCGGCATACTTTTCACGCCGCCACAGCTTGCGCGTGCGGTGCTCGGCCACCACGGCCGCACGATAGGCGTGGTAAAGGCTCACGTAGCTCTGGATGGGGACGGGCCAGACGTGGGGAAGCGTGAGCACGGCTTGGTACGTGGCGTTGGGCAGAGGCAGGACGCCCCGGATCCAGAGGACGCGTACGAGCTGGTTGTTGTGGTCCCCCCGTCGAGGTTGGTCCGTCTCTAGGACTATCCCGAACAGTAACCCGGGGGCGACGACCGGATCTCGAAAGGTCACGACGTCGCTCCATTGAAATGGATGAATGTGCAAGGATGCCAGAGCCGGTGGGGCCGTGAGTTGGAATGGTGGCGCCGTGCGGGTTAAAGGGACAAAGCCCACGTCTCCTTCCTGCAGGTGGCGGATCGTGTGCTCGGCATAGGCTGGGATCTACGTTAAATGTGTATCAGAGTGAGGCTGAACTCGACGTGGTGTTGTAGCTAGACGCCGTACGATATGCATGGCGTTGGTGCAGTTGTGGCACAAAGTCTGCCGACAGTCGAGGCACCTATACACCGCATGCCGTTTTTCGCATTCGTCGCAGATGAGGTCATCCGTTGGACGTGGGATGCCAACATTAGTGTCGTCTTCTTGAACTCGCCATCGAGCCACTCGACTGGGGTATAGCTGGTCAAAGAGTTCGTCATTTTCCAGCGGATGTGACATTTTGGCCTTTGCGCAAGATTTGCTGACGGTTACAACTACAGTCATCGCCGTTACATAATCCACCATTCCTACGTCGAACACGCGCATGGATTGAAGGCAGTCATGACGGTCACCACGTTAGTGGCTCTAGCACGGCCGCGGGGAGGGTTCCACTAGCCATGGTGGCGCTGATAGATTCAACTGCCGTAACATGCTTCCAACTGCCTCGTTCCCCATTGGCTGATAATCGAAGTTCGAAGTGTTGACGATTACAGGTTGAACTTCCAAACTGTCAACAACGGCACTCGAAAAAAAACAGCGTCGCCGCCGCATCCGCCATGACCCCGCTTGATGTGATCGCCAAAGTCATGGCGCTGTACGACACCGAGACTCCTGACGTGGACGCCATCATTGAGACCTTTTACCACCCCAACGCCGTCTTTTCGGATCCTCTCGTCAAAGGTACGAACCAAGCACAAGCCTGTTAAGTGTACTTATCGATGTGGCTACAGTCCACGGCCGCGACAACATTGCCGCGCAATTTCGCGTGTTGCCGTGCCTGTTCAGTTCCGCTAGTGCTTCCATGATCCGTGCATCCGTCGCAGGCGTAAGCATCCTCACCATCGATAGGTAGTATCTCCATTCCATCCAGTCCATGATGCACCGACCTCATCGGACGACTGTCTGTCTGTCATTCATTCCAGCATCGTATCAGGGCGGTTCCGTCCATTTCCCAAGTACTTTGGATGCTCGTTTCGTATGTTTACCATCCTGGAAGTCAAAGACCTCAAGGTATCGTAGGATGCATCAACCTCTCTCATCTACAGAGCTCACGTCCCTGTAGATTGTGTCGCACACAGACCACTGGGACTTGAAGTCGGTGCTGGAAAGCGTTCCCCTGTTCTCAACACTGTACCCCAAGGTGCGCTATCTGCTCGGGTACTCCTCCACCAAAGTGATCAACGTGTTGTCGCCGCGCGCGTTGCCGCCGTTGCCTGTGGAATTAGAAGCGAATCAGCTGGAAGAGTCCAAGGTGGACACAGTCTAACCTCAATCATCCCAATCAATCTCTGCATAACCCATACTACTATCGTACTTCTGTACCAGCAAGCAAACACCCTTCCCTGCCGCCTTCTTCCATCACACACTAATAACAGTACATACACTCACTCCTTCCAAAGGCAGTCGGCATTCTTTATATTAACTGCGCCCTGTGTTCAAGTTGTGCTGGGGACTCGCATACGACCTGCCAAACGCTTTCGGTTGCTGGGGCTGCGTTAAGTTGTCATCCTGGTAAAACGAATTGCCGCCAAATACACTGGCACCGCCACCCCCCCCCCCCCTTGTACAACCAGCGCTGGGTCTTGAAACGAGTACGACGACGACGACGATGGCGGCGGCGGCGACACGTCGAACGCGCCTTGCCTCGCCCAAAACGGCTGCTGCTGCTGCTGGTCATCATGGTGACTAGTACTGGTCAACCCATTCGTCCACGAGCTCTTCTGGTCGAACGACTGCGTGTACGCCGGTCGATGCAAGTGCTGCTCGGTGGGCTCGCGGCCGTAGCTGATGTTGACGTTGGGCAGCATCTGCTGCAAGAACGCGAGCCCAGACAGCGACGATGACGGCTCTTGAGCCCCCATCGCAAACGATCCAGACGACGAAGGCGACCGGTCAAACAACTTCTCGGGGCTGCGGTACATGCCGCCAAACGGGTTGTAGTCTTCCATCGATGTCGGCTGCGAGGTTGAAAGGGGGTCCGAAGGGTTGGCAAAACTGAACCGAGACCCTCGCTTGCCGCCAGAGGTCGGCGGGGCAGTTGCGGGCGGTGGCGGCGGCAGCATGCCCCCCCCTCCCAAGAGGGGCTTGGCGCTCAGCTGCACACCGAGCAGCCCCGCCAACGCCTCCGACGACTCGTTGCGCGGAGTGAACGCAGAGTCGACGGCGGCAAACTCAAACGCCGACGGGGGCGGCGATGGGGCTTGGCGCAGGTCCGGGAAGTGCGGGTCAAAGCTCCACGCCGACACATGCGCCGACTTGTCTACGGAGGACGACGGCGGCGGCGGCGGGGGGGGAGGCTGCGGACGGGACGGTCCGATGTGAGGCTGCTGCTGTTGGTGCACGCGGCCAATCCCGCCGTCAAAGCCCATGCCAAACGGACTAAACACGTGGTGGATGGGGCGCGCCGGCTCTTGGCTCGCCTGGGTCGTTCGAGGAAACGACTGCGCCCACAGAGGTTCGTCCGACGAGGGGCTGGCTGCTAGCGGTGTTGTAGCCTTGTTGCTCGTGTCCACATACAGAACCGGCTTGGTCGGTGCTTCCGAGGCTTGTGTGTTGTGTGCGACGGGGCTCGACGGCGATGTAGATGGCGGGGGAGGAGAAGGGGTGGCGGCGGCAGCGGCAAACTCAGACTGCTTGGGCCGAGGTTTCGTGTCTGCTTCTGTGTATTGTTTGAGCTTGGATATGGCCGCGGCGCTCTGTGCTTTGCGCTGGGCATCCGACGACACCACCGGCGGCGCCTTGCCGTCCGACGCTTCGCGCATGGTCGATGTGAGATGTGGAAATGCATTGCCGCGCCGGTCTTCGTACGGCGCGATATCACGAAAACAGCCCTTGCCTGCTACTAGAACAGAAAACACAAACATTCGTTAGTCTCGACCAGACAAGGATCGCCCCATAGCCATCCATACCCGTTTGCATCTCCTCCTTTGTAAAGCTGTCGTCGGTTTCGCCCAGTTCGTGGAGGTACAGGCACTCGGGGTTGTTGCATGAGAGGTTGCGCAGGAAGAAGTTGCAGTACTTGGTCGTTCCAAACGACGCCCTGGTAGAGAACAACAGGAACATGACCACCACATGGACAATGAGACGGAAGGAGGAATGCCTACCGCAGCAAACTGCCGTCCAAGATGTAGCCGTCAATGAGGTCGATGCAGTTCTGGGCATCGGGTTTATGTGCAAATGTAATGTACGCGCTGGCAGTGGCGTTATTTCGGTCTGTGTTTAAATGTGACTTGTTGACGACGGCTTTGACGATGCGGCCATACTGCCCAAAGCATTCCTTCGACCGGAGCATCTACGATGAGTCCCTGCCTGGTCACAATCCCTGTAGCACGGAATGGGTCGAGGTACCTCGTCGTCTGCGTAATGGACGGGCAACCCAATGACGTACACCAGGTTCCTCTGCATGACGCGGACGTTGACGAGACTTTTGCGGTTGATCGGCGTGGGTTTGGGAGGTGCAATGGCCTTCTTTTCAATTTTCTCCTTCTGTTTCCTCTGTTTCGTACGCCGCACCACACTACAACAGGATGCCCAGGGTCTCGTCAGCACACTTGACAACACGTGGATGCCATGCATATCGTCGGCACGTACTCTTCTCTGTCGACGTTGCCCTTTGACTTGGCGAGCTCCGAGTATGGCGCCCGACACGCTGGACAAAGCGCGTTGTACTCGTTCTTAATCTGATGCCAGCACCATAGACACACCTGGACAAACCGACCATTTAGTGTTGGGCACGACAGTCTCCACCTACTTGGTAGCCACAACGACATGCGTCGAACGTCTTGTCTGTAAGGTCGAGTTCTTCCATGCACAGCGGACAACAGTCTGCCTCTTCTTCTGACATGGTGATGATTGTGCTTCTGCTGTAGATGAAGGTCGTGGATATGCCTCGATGGGATGATGGCACCCTATGTACACAATGGCTATCTCTCGCTCGCGGAACTGCCCAAAAGAAGAACTGGGCCCTACGTTTTGTTGTTCGGATTGGAATTTTTTTCCTACTGACTTGTCGTGACCATTGGCTGGAATTGTTTGGTAGTAACGGCACGCTGGACTGTTAATGGAAGAAACCGGTCAAAATGAATACTCTGGCGAATTCCGTACGCTTCGTCAGCCCGTTCTGCCAGTTGATATTGCTCCAAACCTCTTACAATGGATACCTTTAACACCTGCATAAGATTTAACCCATGCATTAGCCACCGTTCTGGCCGTTCCAAGCGATACATATTCTGAAGTCGTCGCCCTGTCCCCGACATGTCGATTGCACAGCTCCAGGTATTGCCCCCACTCGCTCCTTTGCGATTCAGGGGATTGGTCTGCGGGGATCGCTCTTGGGCTTTGGGGGCTCGCGACTCTCTCAGACCTACGGGGGTCTCAAAATCTGACACTAATAGACCGACCATTCCAGTAGGACTTTAGTGATTTTAGGGCCTACGTAGTGTATGTAGTCTCGCATAGCAATCTGCAGCAAGTGGAAAAGTGAGGTTGCTTCGAACGGCCAGTATCACGAAAATATAAGCTGTTACAGTACGTAATAAAATGAGCGAATTCTCATTTCGAACAATTAATATCTGATTGGAATGAAGGAACCACGTGCCCATTACTATAACAATTCTGTATACATACTACCGATAGAACTACGAGTAGAGTGGCTACTGGTACCAGGGGAATGATTTCTTGGGGCCTACACGACGAGTAGAGCTGAATGGGGCGGGCATAACTTAGGGTTAACTAACTTACAGTAACGTTGTCGCCTCAGGGCACTGTGTTACAGGAATATGATTAATCCGGATAACCACTCTAAGACAATTGTATTTAGCCAATCAAACATTGGTTATGTTGGATCTGCCAATCGCATTGTGCCACCAAGTGAAAATGTGCCTTGGAAATGTGGGGAAGTGATCACTTTTGAGATGCTGACCAAGTTTGAGTCGAAGAGCAACCGCGTCAAGGGGCTGTGCTTCCACCCGACGCGCCCATGGGTGCTCACGTCGCTGCATAATGGTGTGATCCAACTCTGGGACTTCCGCATGGGAACCCTCATTGACCGTTTCGACGAGCATGACGGCCCCGTGCGAGGTGTCGACTTCCACAAGACTCAGCCGCTGTTCGTGTCTGGCGGGGACGACTACAAGATCAAGGTGTGGGACTACAAGCTTCGTCGATGCCTG
>NW_009798264.1:658008-681213 GCF_000520075.1 Aphanomyces astaci | reverse complement strand
GCTTAGATTGGTCCCTTACGTTAAACGTTTATAACAGCACGATTGGCACTGGTTTGGGTCGTCGCTACACCTCGACGGATATAGCTGCATTGCATTTGGCACTATAATGGCCAACTTGCCATGATCCTGGTGTTTCACTGAACTTGGATGTCAGCTTCGTATCTCCCAAACGAAGATGGTCACATTTGCACACCTGGCTAGAAAACGTAGACGGGAGACATAAGTTGCTGTAATCTGGGTTTTTATGGCATTCCCGCATATACATCCACCTTAATGGATTGCACGGCACCCGCATATATTGGGCGCTCCCCTTACAGTATTTCTCAAAATTGTGGATGTAGGAGCACAATGAAGTCGAAAACTATGACCCTAAATGATACAGCAAAAAGTAAAGGCAAGATAATTAGGTCGAACTTAAGCCAATCAGAATTGAGTCGGATGAGATGTCGGACTGCAGGATTGGGAAATTGGAACAACTTCTTGATCAAACCGGATAAACTATCTCGGACAGTATAACCAATCAAACATGGTTATTTTTGGAACCGCTTTGCGATGCCTTTTTAACCGCTGAAGTTTGCTTTTGTAACGTTAGCCGCATACAGTAGTCGCAAATCTGCAATTGGATAAGACTGAAAAGCGGCACTCTGTTGTGAGTTTGCTTCGAACGGCCTGTATCAGGAAACTAAATAACCTTAACGTTATACGCTGATGTGTTCGAGATGTTGTGACCCAGTGGGGATTTATCGATTGACCCAGTTTGGATTTATCAATTGTGGGACATTTGTTTGTCCCACATGGGAACATGGGATTTACACTGCAGACAACGACGGATCGAAGTAAATTCTAAACGTTGAACTCTGATTGGCTTGTGTACTTTGCAATTCGATTTCTCTGGCAAATCAACTCATTTGTACTAGCTGAATCTGATTGGGCACAATACTTAAACACATAAACTTCGGGTGTAGTGTATACTGTATGTGGAAAATCATCGTTCTCAATATTAAGCTCCTACTACGGCGACACGACCAGCCCAAGGGTTTCCTCGCCAATCTTGGAGATGCCGCAGATGTCGCACAGACTGCCTTGGAACTGCGCTTGGTACGTGGCGGCGCAGTACGGGCACCGTGTGTCGTTGCCAGCGCCCGTGTACAGGGGGGTGAGCGATCGCGCGCAGATGGTAAAGCCCTTGGAGTCGCTGTAGTCGATTTGGTGCTCGTTGCGGGCCTCCTTGTTGGCCTTCATCGCGACCTTCTTGGCCGTTTGCTGCAATTTGATATTGCGCTCTGTATTGACTTCGGGGATCTCGAGCAGCCGTGCGCAGAACGACGACGCCGTGATAAAGTTGTTGGCTTTGAACGCGTTGGTCATGGCGCTCTTCAGAGTTAGTACCATGTGCGACGGCTGCAGTTTGCAGTGCGTCCAGTACGCGCTCAGCTCAATGTTGCGCTTGGGGTTGGTTTCCAGCGACACCTCGTTCAGATGCGCGCGGATGCGGCATGCGACCAAGTACTCGCGGCAAATGATGGCCAGTTCCTTGACCTGGCCCGCTTGTTCCTTGGAATCCACCGAGAGGAGGGGGATAGCGTGCAAGATGGACTGGCTCAGCGTCGCCACGTCGTCGAACTTGGCGCCCGTGAAGCTGCGGTACGTTTCCTTGAGAATGTTGACGAGCGCGTGGACCGACGTGGCCACCACGGGCTCGGACGGCGACCGCTGCACGTACGTCCGGAGCGACGACACGTTGCCTTGCGTGGGGACGCTGGCGGAGCTGCCGGCGTAGATGCTCAGGAAGAGCGGCTTGAGCGGTTCAAAGTTGACGACGCCGATCTGGCGGTGGAGCAGCTGCATGGCCGTGTCGAACGATCCGGCGGCCACGTGGTTGGCAGCGACGGACGAGTTCCGAGTCCAGGTCGACGGGACGGGGGTGCCGGCGGTGGGGGCCACAACAAAGTCGGACGTCGAGGCCGACGAGTCGTGAAACACGTCCCCGCCGTCCAACGACGGTCGGTCGTCGCCGTCGCTGAAGAGCCCGTCGTCTTCGTCGTCCCACGCGCCGGCGTCGGCGTCCGACAAAAAGTCGTCCGACTGGCGCCGGGTCGTGGGAGCAGCCGTCTCGTGGGTGGATGGACCGCCTCCATGTTGTTGCTGCTGTTGTTCGTCGTACAGCGTCGTGCGGCTGACTTGGGCGTCGGCGGCGGCGGCGTGGTCCGTCATGGTGGGTTCGCTCAGCTCGACGAGCGGCCAGTTGTCTTGCGTGAGGTCGCTCACGGACGACGCGGGCAGGAGGAGTGCGGCGTCCGGCAGCAGCTCACGGGCCAGAAACGCGGGCACGTCAAACGACGGGTCGTGCGCTTCAAAGTGGGCGCGGAGGCGGCCAACGTGGTCGTCGAGGCCGTGGGTGGCCGCCGTGAGGAGGGCTAGCGCATGCTGGCCGGCCGCCTCGAGCGCCGCGACGCGCTCCGGGACGTCGCCCAGGTACAACGCGTTGTGGAAGCGGGACATGATGTCTTGGCGGAGGTCGGCGATCTTGAGCATCTTCTTGAGCTTGTCGCGGTTGCCCGTGATCAGGTACAAAAACGACAGGCGCTCAAAGTTCTTGGTGCGCTGGTACGCCATCTCGACCACTTGGATGTTGCCCTGGCGCAGCGCTTCGACACCTAATTGGTGCCAGCACTTGGCGTCGTCCAGTTCGTACGCCGAGTTGAGCGCTACCTCCAAGTTGCCACACGAGATGGCCAGCTTGAAGCGCGTCTTGTCGTCGTTGACAAAGTGGAGGGCCACCTCGGGGTACCCTTTTTGCGTCAGGTACGTGATGATGGCCTGTCCACACAGTCGCGAGTGCTTGACCATGCGCATGACGGTCGTAAACTGCTTGGCAGCCAGCGCAAGCTTGAACTCGCATTCGGTCAAGTCGATCTGCAGGATGCGCATCTTGGCGTCGCGGTCCAGCGCGTACAGTTTGGACTCGACCAGGTGCGTCAGGTACACTGGCACGTCCAGCGTCCGGATGAGGCCGCTGTCGCCGTTCGCGAGGGCGTACTTGATGTGGTTCTGCGTCGTGTACACAAACACGTTGGTGGGCCCCCACACCCCGCTCTTGACCTTGACCACCTCGGTGACTGTGCCCAGGTGCTTGAGCTGCTTGTCGGCAATGTACACAGAGTGCTTGGACAACAAGGCCACGTACTCGCCCGACGCACTCCACACGACGTACTTGACGCGGGGCGCGACCACGTCCGCCAGCACGCGGCGGCTGTCCGTGTCATATAACACGATCTTGTCGTCGATGCGCAGGAGGACGCGGCCGAGTGTGCCGCCGGGAAAGAGCGCGTCCGTGGTGCCACTGGGCGGCGTGATCTTCTTGACGATCTCGTTCTGCAGGTTCTTGATCACCAAGTGGCGCGACTTGTCCAGCACGGCAAAGCGCTGGCGGGCCACAAACACTGCGTACAGCGCCGTGCCCCGCGTCGAGTCGGACACGTCGTTGTTGGTCGGCGTGAACGTCACGAGGTCGTAAGACCCGCCCTCGACGTCGCTCGTGAGCAGGAGCGAGTTGGACGTGGCGTTCGGCGGGTCGAACGGGTTGAAGTGCATGTAGCGCGGCAGCTGACCCACCGCGCCGCCCCCCCCCGCGCGACGGATCGTGGCCACGGGGTTGTCGCTGCCGGTGCCAAAGTGGTACTTGCGGACGTACCGGTCCTTGACGTACAACACGGCGTTGTCGACCAAGTCGAGCGCGGGGCGTTCGCGCTCGAGTTTGAACACGATCATGCCGGAATCGTGGCCGGCCGCCAGCAGGTTCTGCGTCGGGTGGGCCTGGAGCATCCAGAACCGGTCGTTCTCGCGGCGAAACGTCTGCAACCCCATGCGCTTGGCGATGTCCCATACGCGGATGCTGCGGTCTTCCGAGTTGGAAAGGATCAGCTCCTGGCGCGGATGGAAGATGACGCAGCTCACGTTGTTCGTGTGGCCGCGCATCGTGTCGACTTCCCACGCCTTGGTGTCGTTCATGCGCCACAGCTTCACCTGACGGTCGTCGGACCCGGACACAATCAGCGGCAACGTGGGGTGGAACGACGCCCAGTTCACGCCGCGATCGTGGCCTTCCAGCACGTATTTCACGACGGCATCCGTGGCGCCAAAGATGTCCGAGCCGGACCGACCAAGGCCATGGGGACTCGCCACGGGAATCGAATCTTCGAGCGACGATGGCGCGCCGCGCACAGTCTTCTTGCGCAACCCTGTGGTATCCCACACGCGGACGGTTTGATCGAGGGATGCCGACACGATCAGGTCTTCCTTGGGATGGAATTGACAGCTCATGACGAAGTGGTGGTGTCCCGTAAGCACCGATACACACGACCGCGACTGCCAGTTCCAAATACGAATGGTTTGATCGTCGGAACACGACGTGATCCACGGGTACTCGTGGTGGAACTGGACTGAGCGGATGTAGTCCAAGTGCCCCAGAAGCGTGAACAGGCATCGACGAAGCTTGTAGTCCCACACCTTGATCTTGTAGTCGTCCCCGCCAGACACGAACAGCGGCTGAGTCTTGTGGAAGTCGACACCTCGCACGGGGCCGTCATGCTCGTCGAAACGGTCAATGAGGGTTCCCATGCGGAAGTCCCAGAGTTGGATCACACCATTATGCAGCGATGACAGCACCCATGGGCGCGTCGGGTGGAAGCACAGCCCCTTGACGCGGTTGCTCTTCGACTCGAACTTGGTCAGCATCTCAAAAGTGATCACTTCCCAAGATATACTAGTACTGTAGTACACTACGAAGTAGTATACGTACTACTACTACTTCGTACTTCTATAACAGTACTACGTATTAATAGTATTAATAGTATACTCATTGTATTATTACTGTAGTCGAATCAAATGGCTGCACGTCATTCGAGGGTCAATCAATTGGCCAATCACATCTCGACACTACTAATCATGACATTTTAATACAGGCAAGGGACACTACTACACCATTTTTCGTTTAAGTTCAGGTTATATTCGGTATATTTCGTCCCGCGCACAACTGATTCACGCCATGTGCGTCATTCGCCTAACATTCGATATATTTCGTCCAGATCCTATAACGTTGCAGTATATTTCGACTAATGTCCGGTATATGTCACCCCAATTGAGAATATGTGGTCATCAATGAAGAATCATGTGAAGACATTGCTCCGGGAGCGCCTTGCTACGTGTATGGCCCCCCCGCCTGATGGCCAAACGCGGGAGGAATTTCGTATGGCATACCTCGAGCACATTGCCAACGTGGCTATCGCAGGTATTGATTAACCATTGAGCCTGGTCTAACTGATTTATAGGAATCGACGAGAACCGTCTGCACCCTTTATACGCTGCGGCTTGAGTATTTCTACGGTCGCGCTGAAAACATCGAAGACATGGAAGTTGGCGCTTGAAGAAGCAACGAAAACTCCTTGCATTCGTTTATTTGATCTGCATTTCTTTAATCGAAATATATTGAACAACGTGACATAAATACCGCTGGTAGGATGACACATACCGCATATCAGTCGAAATATACTAGAACGAAGTTGGGCCAGGACGAAATATAACGAATAACTAAGTTATCATGCGAACATAATGGATTTCGGATGAATCAGTTGCGCGCCGGACGAAATATACCGAAAATAACCTGAACTTACTGTTAATCGAAAAATGGTGTAGTACGGGACAGCATTTAATATTAATACCAACCTTGGATACTATGGTTAATATAATATAATTGTTGAATTAAAAGCGTGGATGACATGTGGATGACATTTGGATGACACTGGATGAAGTTGTGGGATGAAACCTAAAGTAGTGACTTATGTTGGCCCCGAGCGCCCGGGAGGCCGTCTGCGCAAGCGCGGCCGTACGAGAGCGCGGATCTAAGCTTCTCACTTCACCGAATGATCTATCTTTTCTTCTTCTCGGGCAGCGGTAGGTAGGCCGTAGGCCGTGCCGCTCCTGGACGAGGCCTGTATGCAATGACCTAGCATTATCCTAATTTACTCTCATCTATACTAATTAGGACATGACCTAATATTAATGGTGGGTGTAGTTGGGACGACGTTTGGATTACGCATATTTGAAATCCATATACTATTAATAGTAAATAATTCGAAATACACCATCTTTCATTTAAGTTCATGTTATTTCCGGTATATTTCGTCCGACGCACAACTGATTCAAGCCATGTGCGTTTTATGTTTACCGAACATTCGATATATTTCGTCCCTCTCTACACAAGCAGATTATCCAATTTGCGATGATGTGGATGGAGGACATGAACGCGCGAACCACCGGTAAGACCACGACGCAGTGCAATCCTTTGAAGGCGACGACGTCGACCTTGTTGTTGGCGTCTGCGCTTCTCATCGATCTTCTCCTGAGCCATTTCTTCATAGCGAGCAAGAACCGAACGGTAGAAGATACCATCGACGGCGCGCAAGGGGATCAACAACACATGGAAATTCGTCAAGGCAAAGGTAAGCCGCTGAATACTTTCGTACATGCATTGGCCCCAGCAGAAGGTGTTGTATAATATCATCCATAGCAAGCACACGCGGCCAAATAAAATTTCCACCAGCACGCGGTCAGACGACGCGCGGGGGTTTCGCTGTACGTCTTCCATACCCAGGTAGCCGCCCACAGGCCTTTTATTGGAATGAATGCCACGATCAATGATGCCGCGGTACTCCATATCAACAAGCACGGCCCACATCATGGGGTACTTCGAATAGTACTCCCCGTTATCGACGCATTCATTCATTGTCGGTATGATGACGGGTCGTACAGAACATGGCGTGTTACGTCGAAGGTACGAGTCATCAGCTTCTGAAACGTTGGCGCTTTGTACCCGAAGTCCAGAGCATGCTTTTTCCAGAACGGATGGTACTTCAAGACGGTAAGGCCCACGAAGAAGGCGTCACGTGGTTTCTTTGTCGTCTTGGGGCCGCGTACTTCGGTCGAGCGCGTTTTCATCGTCAGCTGTACTATGTCCCAAAGGATGTCGAACTCCGTCGGTGTAAAGTTGGTCATGACTTTTCTATGCCAGTGGCTTCCAGTGTCTTGTCGATGATAGGTTGCGTGGTGTCGGGGTCGTGGACGCGCTCATCAACAGCGTCTCCATGGCGCTGGTGGCAATCGTCCAGGAAGACCTGGTCACGGACTGTCTCCTCCTGGAGACTTGCAAACATTGCGGTGGGGTTGAAGACCATTTGAACGGCGGGTGTTGAATTGACTTGTGAGCTGCAGTTTTTTGTTGGGCAAACAAATTTGGAGGGAAATCTACAAGGCGGGGGCCAATTGCACTTGGGAAAATAGTAATACACTTAAAATACGTATGGAAGGAGGTATTTGATGGGCACGTGTCGAATTCGTCAGCCTATGTGTGTATTTAAGGAATTTAGGATGTCCCTATGATTTTGGTGTTTAGCTGATCAGATGTGCAGGTGCCGCTGAAGACATGTTAAACTTGTACTTTATGCCCTTATTGACTTTTATGGCACTGTGAAATTCAATATAACGTACATTCCAACCAGAAGTAAAGAAATTGATTTTGAAGCTTATCCATCTATAAGACCGCTCGGATTGGGCTCTTGTTGTCTAACGACGGCACAGCTATGGAAGTTATTGCAGGCATTTGATATATATGTTTGTACGGTATGTATATGTTTTTTGGTAATTATTTGAGATATTTGATTTATATTTACGTATATATTTTCGTGAATGATTCAATCGTGTATATTTTTGTAAGTGATTTTCTAACTTTTCAATTCCTTGCTTAGGCGGGTTTTACTTGCGTTTTGCAGCCGTTGAATGTTGCTATTCACAAGTCATTCAAAGATCTAATCCAGAATACGTACATGCTAATCTTCAACATGTTATATAAGCACTGCGTTGACAATACCATGACATCTATTTTAGCGATTACGCTTAGACACGCTTAATGCGACTCTGTAGTCTTCCACAACAAGGGCCAGCTTGTTCGCGAACATGGCTTGCAGGTTAGCAGTCGTCGGGGGAGGAACCAATGTGGCAAAGCTGCTCCACGCCAACAATCTTGTACACCTTGATTGCTTCTTCGAGTCGGTCACCGTGCCCTCGCACCACCTCGCAACGAAACACAGGCACGTCGTCGACTGACAAGCTATTGCCGCCGACTTCGTGCAACGTACAGCTTCGAGTACCCTCACCATTTGCGCAGCCAACAATGCCCACGGCCTTCAACTCCATCCACTTTCAGGTGTTGAATTCTGCAGCACTACGTTTTGACTGGTTGAGCATTACCCAATCATTGATTATTGGTTACAGCTTTAACATGACCACCCAAATTGCTTCGTTCACACTGGCTTTTTATTTGTCTTGAATTTAATATTGATCATTGAACGTGGTTACAGATGTGTGGGAAATACGGTACTATGAGAAACGAAGGTGAAGGAAAATGAATATTTTGACTATGATATACTAGTTAGTATCCAGGTCTTCTGTAGAAGGAGGTGAAACCCGAAACCCAATGACTTGCTTTCGCATCAGAATTCAACCAATCACGAAAGCAACGCACGAAAATAAATTCGATGTAACACTGATATTCAACACATACAATAAATATATTGATTATACTGTATGAACAATCCAATACAACACACTACGTTTTGTTATTATTATTTTGCCGGCTACGCGATACCTCTTAAAACTCGCTGAGGGGCTGACACGTCGCAGATACCAGGTAATCTATGATCAGTGCCTTTCACTAGCAAGCGTGGAGTACACAAATGGGCTTCGTGCATTTGTTGGCCAATCTGTCAAGCCGGTGATGTCGCGCCTTTGAGATCATTGTGATCAAATCGTTGACGAGTTCGAACTTGGGGTGCTAACGCGGTATTGACCAAGTTTAGCACAACGCGCTGCAACTTGCAGCGATTGTCAAAAATATATTGTGAAAACAATTATTTAAATATATTGCAATAATATTTTATTATATTGTGCCTGAACAATAGAACTATTTATTGAAAGAGCGAAATATACTGCAATAGTTATTGTTTTCCCCATAATTATTGCAGTTATTTTATTGGACCCCAAGTAATATTGCCATAGTTATTGGTTTCCAGAGAATTATTGCTGTTATTTTATTAGGCCCCAAGAAATATTGCAATAATATTGGTTTTCCGAATCCAATAACCTGATTGGACAATTTATCAGCACCCTGCAATATGACTGGTCAATTCTTTGGCTGGCTCACATGTTCCCACTACTATCGCGTTGGAGACTCAAAAGAGCTCGCAACATCCATGCAACACAAATACCAAATGACTGAATACCAAATGACTGGAACACGTCAGCAAGTCCTTCGACCCCAGCCCGCGCGTGAGTCTTGGATAGTAATCGAAAACGCACCTATATGGACTAATGGGGAAGTCTATACCCTCCCGTGCCTTCGCCTCATGGCCAAAGTACCTTCTCGCTAGGACTCCAAAAATGAGGTCCCTGGGCTCTGGGCTCTCGATTCTCGAAACTCTGACTGGAAATTATTAATCAATTGTGCATCATTCTGCATACAAACATCAAGTACACACCATATTTATTTTGTCCAAATTTGTCCAATCAAAGTGCGTTATGAATGCGTAAGTAAGTTTCATTGGCTTGAATAGGAGTTTCCTGCATCTGGACGAAACCTGCACAAATCTATAACGTTCGCCTTGGACGAACGTACAAAACAGCCGAAAATTCTGTTAACCAATTGAAAGGCAACATTTGGGCTCGTAAATTGTTTGCCAAAGTGTTTGCACCATTTTAACGAATGGTACTACTGCCAGAGTTGGTGTAGAATGAAATGACCAACCCCACCCCTCTAGAAATCGTGGATACGCATAAATTGAAGAGGTATTGCGGCCCATTTTGTGTCAGCAAAAATAATCCATCGAGCCGAATCGTACCTGTTAGCAATGAGCACATGCCTTATGCATATAGAATATCAATGCAAACATATGACAGATATTTCATTTCCAAAAATGGGTTACAGCCTCGAGATTGATTACAGATACCGTCCTCGTATTACTGTATTCAGGACATGATCGCATGCCGAGGGGTCAACTCTGACAGCGATGAGGATGAGGCATAATGGCTATCTCCACAAGAATAGGCGAAGAAGGCAAAGAAAGCCGAAGCGAAGGTGGCCAAAAAGAAGCGCTTTCAAGTCAAGGCAAAAAAAACTCTCTGGGAAGTAGACAACAAAATTTGAGTGCTAGTATTTATTGACCAATCAAAAAATATTGCAATATTTATTGGCTAATGATTCGTTATTGCAATAGTTATTGCCCTTTGGAATATTATTGCAATAGTTATTGGCCAATCAAAATTTAGTGCAATAGTTATTGGCGAATCAGTGGTTAGTGCAATAGATATTGACCAAGCAAAATATATTGCAATAGTTATTTCTATTCTGTCGGAAACCATAATATATAAACAATAAATAACTTCACCGGAAAATATATTTAAATATATTTTTGACAATCGCTGGCTGCAAGGGTGGCATCAAGTGCAACTGGAAATTGGTAAGTTCCGATTATGTGCGGTCGCTCGGACACTAATGTTCATGCCTTGAGAATAGGGGTGACCAAGGTTGCCATGAAGTTGCTGCTGTATCAGTCGGAGGAGTTTTTTGTTAAGACAGATTTGTGGGGTTGGTACTCCAATAATAAATTCTGTATTAACATGCCGTTTTTACCTCTATGTGTGTGTAGTAGTTTCAAGGACGCCGAGGGGATCGGGTATGCCAATGCGTTTGCTTCTACAACCAAGGCATGAACGGTTGATTTAACTATCAATATTAAGTATACGTATTGTGAAATATGTCAATTTTGAAAGAAATCAAATCACAAGGTAGTAAAGCTCTGTGCTATATATAAAGACAGAGTACGTTAATCATCGACTACGTGGTATTCGGGATTCATCCCATGTCATCTAAGTCATCTATATAAGTCTAAATCTAGGCATTGATGAATGAATTCTATTACCTTAAACACAGTAACGCACAATAATATTAATGTATAATCGATTTCATCCATGTGTCATCCCGTCCGTAAGTCTTAAGTATTGACAGTTAACCAGCTCAACATGTCCATAATTGACCCAGCCGTTACAGTTACCGAGATCTGGCGCATGCTCGAACGCGATTTTGGGGAGTCGAGCGCGGCGGGTGTCATTGGCCTCCTCACTAAGTTCGTCGGCACCCTTACGTCCGACTACCGCCATGTGGGTGACCACTTTAAGGCAATGAGTGCCCTACGGAACCGCATCAACGCTGAGAGCGTCAAGTGCTTCGGCGAGCCAATTGTGTCGGAACAGTTAGTGGGTGCTCTGTTCCTATCGCTCCTCCCCCAGCAGTACTTTGGGTCCTCGGGAAAGCTCACCAAGGATTCATTCACTATGGACAATGTCCCCCCTGGCTTTTGCACCTTCCCACTTGCAACAGCAGCTTATTTTGCCGCCAAAGCATGTGCACCGCGTTTTGACACGGCAATCGACAATCAAGGCTGACGTCCACGATGTGGTGCCGAGTCGTCGCAAAGGACGGATGCCATTCAAATACGGCAAGAAAGCTCACGTGCGCCTCTTCAAGAACAAGACAGTCGAATACCAACACCGATTGAATGTCATTCACCGCGTCGCCGAGGTTGGGATGTCCGCATTTCTCGACGGCTACTGTGCCAACGCCACCCCCACTCAACGCGACACGACAAGAAAGAAAGTGTATGGATGGATTAAACAGAAGGATCATATCCAGGAGATAGCAACAACAGCACGGACGGCGCATCACAAATGTGCTCGGACACGTGGGACTGGAACGACGCTGCCTCCTGCCGAAGAGGAGCAACTTGCCCGATGGGTGCTCGGGATGCGGAAGGATGGTATACCAGTTACCTACCACATGCTCCGCGTCATGGCGCTGGAGACAGCGATTGACGTGGGACTTACCGAAGACGAATTCAAGGCCAGTTGGACGTGGATTCAAGGCTTCAAGCGCCGCCATGGTCTGTCGCTTCGTTCCAAGACGAGAATCGGTCAAGACTCGACCCAAGACGGAACTACCACCCTTGCGGAGTTCTCCGAGCGAGTCCTCATGTGCACCATGGCCAACGATGTCGACGTGATCTACAACGCAGACCAGACTGCTGTCAACTACGAGTACCTACCATCGAAGACACTCAACCCGACGAAGGACAATACCGTGTGGGTCAAGTGCGGCGGCAAGACCAAGGAGCGCGCGACTGCAATGCTGCTGGCGGACACGACTGGGAAGAAGCACCCCCTATTCCTTGTCATGAAGTCGAAGAAGTCGAAGATCAAGGAAGTTGTCCAGGACAATCTCACCATGCGCCAAGGATTCGGACGCCAAGTGTGGAGCGCCGTTGAGCCACTGCAAGAGCGCTATGGCTGCCGGATCTTCGGTAATCCAACAGCTTGGTGGAACTCAGGCCTGTCGTTGGCCTTCCTTGAGTACCATTTCGGGCGGCGTGAAGGCGGCCTAGACAAGAAGGTCATCCTCTTGTGGGACGACTTCAGTGCGCACTTCACGGATGAAGTCATTGCCTACGCCGAGTCCATCAACGTCATATTAGAGCGTGTGCCACCCCGTTTTACCTGGTGCTGCCAACCTGCCGATGTCGCATGGATTCGTCCTCTGAAGGCAACCCTGCGCGATCGTTGGCTTGTGGAGATTCGGAGCCAGCTGCGATATAGCAGAGCGGCCAACCAAAACCTCAAGCTCGCGGGTCCATCGCGATCTACAATGGTTGAGTGGATCACTGGGGCATGGAATGAAGTACCTGAAAGCGTGATTCTGAATGGGTTCCGCAAGTGCCAGCTCGTCGACGGTGCTGCCGTTGAGGTGGAAATGTCGGAGGACAGTCTTGACGACGGCGACATTGCTGATTTGATGGCCGACTCTGCCGTCGAGGAGACCATTGATCCAGCACAGGATATTGACGCCGTCGGTGCCACCAGCTCACCTGAAATTGTTTCGTTGTAGATAATGTATTATCTTACCATTTGTATGAGCTATTTTATAAAGTTTCCCTTCGTTGTTTGATACCCCTCACGTTTTACAATGATCCACTCCTAATATTTGAACTTAGGCAGCCCCTGACGATTTCCCATTATCCGAAATTTCATAGTACGGATAATTGTCCCGTGGGTGTCTAAAACTATAAAAGCTACACGGTATGCATGCTTCACTCGCTACTGTAGTTGAGGGCTGATTAGTAGGTTTGTGTCGACTTGAAACTTGTCTGTCAGTTTGGTACTGCGCAGGGAAGTATGTGCTGGTGCATGAGTATCCGCTTGTAACCGAGTTCAATTCGACAGTTAGATAAAGAGTCACATCTACTGTACATACATTCCAAACACACCATCACAGTGGCTGACTTTTTTGTTCTGAATATTGTCCATTTTCGTCAAATTTCCCAATTTTGCATGTTCGTTCAATCGAGCACAAATAGAGCCGAGACATCTGATTGGCCATTATCCACTTCGCCCTTTCCAGTAGAATGGATTGTAGCCAATCAGAGACAAGTAATTTCGGATTGACCAATGGGAGAGATTGGTGCTCGATTCGCTTAGGAAGACGGGGTCCGGAAATTCATACCGAATCTCCAATATTCTGCAGCACTTTATATCTTGCTTTCAGGATGCGAAGTACTAGTAGATTTTTAAATATAAGAATACAATAAGAATACAGGTTGGTGGGATTTCTCACGACGATGAGGGATGTGATATGATGCGAGAGTAATTTGCAGGTTATCCGTGATATTTTCTACTCGTGCCATTGCCTTCACATTCATACGCCCAAGAGGTTTCAAAGTTCACAAACTTCTTGAGTCAAGTGATACAGTCACAAATGTTGTGTCGAACCCTCTATGTAGTCTCAACTGCAAAGCTCACAAACTTCTTGAGTCAAGTGTTACAGTCACTATGTCGAACCCACTAGCCTCAACGACTGTTTTGTTCGGGAAAACCGTAATGGTAGTCGACTGCGAACTACCTGTAGCTCCAGCCCAACGAGTCGTCGTCAGCCGTTAAGCAACAACGATTTCAAGAACACTCGAGAGTTCATGACGATCCAGTGATCTTGAATGTATTCCCACTTCACTGATGCATTCACTATTGTCGTGGTCGGTGTGTGGTATCGCCCTTTGAAAAGCTATTAGTAACAGTCGTACTGAAATAGGCATTCATGATATCAGCCTAGCCATAACCCAGCCAGATTGAAGTGGGCCAGTTCAAAGCAATAACAGGGTCGTGTCCATCGTCATGAACATGGCGCACAGCAAACTCGCTGGATACTGACCAGTTAGCCGTGGACCAGCAATTCGACATTGACTTTAGTGGAGAGGGCAGGAAGCATAAGCAGACATGGAGGAAGAACTGAAAGTATATTAGTTCTGATGGACGAGAAAAACAGCCAATCAGACTAAACTATGAATGGCCACGACATCCGTAATGTTTCGTGACGAATGTCTGCGCTGTCTTCTACCTGAGGAAAAGTCTCTAAAAAGCACAAAAAGAACCTACACAACTAGAAGAATGCTGCTACCTGACTGACAGGGCAATGAGGATGTTTTCTACTGCCCCCCAACAGCGCCACGCACTGTCAACCGGAATCAGGTGCCCAGAGTGCAGCAAAAGGCTAGCGGTTAAGCTCAGTGAGCGTGTTTTGTCTCTCGCTTCTTCTTGGCTTTCGCCCACGAGACCTTCGTCAAGGTAGAAAATATAACACTGACATTAGTGAGGTTAAACACGCCACGAGGCGCCTACTGACTACCATTCACTAAAGTACTCATTACCTCCACTAAGGTATCGGAACCTTTGACACGGCACACACAGATAGTGTGTGCGTTTGCAATGGGTTAAACCGACGGGCGACCCAATTGTTCTGAACGCTGCAGAACACTTCCCCTTCTACGGAAAGTTCAGTATCTTGATGAGGGCGACCACGACAGGGTCTCGCTTGTTGGCCGCAGCCACTTGCGAAATACGACTGGAATGTCGTCCAGCAAATTCGCCGCAGGTTCCCAGGACGATTCTTCATCGTCGACACCGAGCCATTTCACCAAAACTTGGTGTTGGCCATCCATGTATCGCGCTTCGTCTAGGCGCTCCACATGAATTTCGCCATCGCCAAAACGCGACCTGTGCCTCCAGGGCTTCGGTCACCTCCCTACCACCTTCGTGGTGCAATTTCAATCGGCATGCATGGTGGACTGTGACTTCGTACGGTGGCACCAGCTGCTGAGCATCTTCAATCGGCACACATGATGGACCATGACTTCGTACGGTGGCACCAGCTGGTGAGCATCATCATATAATCTGTGATAACTCTGGTCACTTGGCAGGGTCCGCACCAATGCAGGGCCAATTTGTCGGTCGGTTGACGACCGATCCGACCAGCACAAAATCGCCGACTGAAAACCCCGCAAACTTGACTTCGAATTTTCGGTCGCGGCATCCACGCACTTGCTGACGCAACTTGTCGCTTCGCATCACTACGTAGCGGTGCATTTCCTCAAGCGCCACTTGGAGGTCCGTCACATGTTTTTGACGGGCAGCGCCAAGCCCGTCCGCGACGTAAACTTCCTTGGACGTCGGGTGGACAAATGCTGCCAATGGGGTCTTGGCTGGCAGGCTGGTAAACGCTGTCACAGATGCAATTCCTCCCTGCCGGTTCGCCGGCTGATAGTTGAGGGCACCTTGAACGAGGGGCAACACATGCGGCAATTCGTCCACGTTCAGCTTCATTTCGCTGAGAAGCGCCTTCATGGCGCACAACACTAGTCGGTTGACTACTTCTACAATCCCGTTCGCCCAATGACTGTAGGCTGACGTGATGTGATGGTGGGCACCCACCAACTTCCGCACCTTGTCGATGTCTTCGTTCTTGAAAGGAGAGCCGCCATTGGACATCCAAGGGTCAACGCAGCCGAACGTCGTAAACCACGTCATCAGGCAGTGAGCGGTCGTGGCGGCGTCAGCGGACTCTGTCGCGAACATCTGCACAGAGCCACTCATGTCATCCTTCACGACAAGCACTTGTTTTTGGCCAGGCTTGGCCATGGGCATCGACAACCAGTCGAAATGGATGAGCTCGTTCGGCCTCTCCACGTGAAGTCCCGAACCCAATGAACGGGGGACCATGTCTCCGTCAATGCACAGGCAGTGCAAACAGACACGCACGAACGCTTCGACGTTCGTGGAAAGCGTCTCCAACTTGTTGGACACCGAGGTCGTCGCTGCAATGCGACGGTGACCGCTGGCTCCTTGGTGAGCGATCACACAAATCCGCTGCTGTAGGTCAACGCCACCCTATGGGATCCAGATTCGACCGTCTGGGTCCACGTATATATATGGGAGTCGACGACCCAATCCACGCCGTTTGGAGGGTTCCCTCCCCCTTCCATGGTTGAACGTTGGATGCCGCTGATCGTAGCGGCTGTCGGCCACTCGAAATCCACTTGTTGCAGAGGCGACACCACATGGATCAACTTGCGAACATTAGCAGCTGGTTGATCCATCGGGGCCGAACCCCATCGGCTCAGGAGGTCACCCCATACATTCGGGTCACCCGAGACGCACTCAATGATGTACGGGAACGTCGACATCACCAGCGACCATCGCTGCAGCTTGTCGGCCTGGTACTTGGCCACGTTGGCGTTCGATCCACTTGGGTTGAAAATATACACCACGTTGCGGTGATCTGTAAACAGACGGAAATCACCCGGGTGTACGGCCAGGTAGTTGAGTCTCTTGCACGACTCGACCACGGCATACTGTAGGTCTCCTTCTCGACAATGGGCCAGCGCATAAAACAGCGCCAGAAAACGACCCACTGATGAACGCAAGCGGTTGGTGCCGCTGGTCTTCGAGAGGCAAGTCGAGGTCCGCTGGCGGTACTTGTGTGGCAACCGCACTCCAAGACATGTCACTGGCGTCCGTGAAAACGCAGACAGTCATGTCTTCTCGACAAGGCACCACATGCGCCAACGCGTGTTTCACATCGTTGAAACACTTGAGATGGTCGGACGACCATCCCATGGCAGGGAGTGCAACGCGCACTAACGCTATTTTCTTGCAGCTTCTGGCTGCCTTGGTGGCCATGTCCAGCAGAAGTCACAACGGATCCAACAGCTGGTTCTAACCAGGGATGTTTGCACGCATCCAGTTGGTGGTGCACACAAACTGTTGGAGGTCGACCGAGGTCGACGTCGGCGACAAATCCACGAGTCCTTGAATTCATCTTGGGGAATGGGTGATTCCATCGGCCGATATCACCTTGCCACACCATTCTGCCTCGCGCAGAAACAAATGGCACTTCTTCGGGCTCAACTTGAGTCCGAACTGGGCGCAAATGGTCAAGACTTGGTCCAAGAAGTAAAACAGCTCGTCCGTCATCTTAGCAGACCCCATCAAGTCATCCAGCCATGCCAACAGGCCTCAGAACAGCAGTTCACCGAACATTTGGTGGACAACCGACTGGCAGTACGTGACATCGTCCGTCTGTCCCATGAACACGCGGGTCGGGGTGTACACACCGAAGGTCATCATGAACGAAAAGTACATCTGACTGTCCACATGTAGCGGCAACTGCCAGTACCCCTTAGTCCGGTCCAACGTGACGTACACGTCCGTCCCGACCAGACAGACCATCGCGCTGTCCAGGTTTGGCATCGCCTAAGGTATCGGCTTCGCGCAGGCGTTGATCGGCCTGCTGTCGATCATCATGCGCAAATCGCCGACTTCCTTCTTCGGCATGATTCTTGGGGCTGCGGTCTAAGTAGCCCTGTTGTTTTGGTACACCCTACCATTCGCTTCCAGGGCAGCCACATGGCTGCGCATGTACACCACATACAGCGGCGGGTACCGCCGCATCCCACACTTCACCGGCGTCGAACCGGGCTTGATTCGAACCTTCAGTGGTTCAACCTTGGCTGGCGGATCGTCGCCCAAATTCTTCACGGAACACATCAATGTGTTTGGCCAGTAAGTCGTGCAACCCCGTCGCTTCAGATGGCTTGAACGTCGCCCTGCTTCGTGCGGCGCCGCTCCGCTTCGTCCTCGACGGAGGTTTTGGGATAAACCTCCGGAGTAGCACACTCCATCCCGTCGTCGGGGTCAAGCTCCGGCGGATTCAACTTCTCCGCCATCAGGCGCTTGACATTCGCCATGCCGGACAGCTGATTTGTCGGCACGGACGAAACGTTCCATTCTTTCTTCTTTTTCCTTGCTCCGACAAGGAAGTCTTCCACGCTGAAGCCCAGTAACTCCATGACTGGGCGACTCACAATGAGTTCGGTCGCAGTCGACGCGTCGTCGACCCAGGCCTTCAAACCGCGCAACACAAGCGGTCCACACGTCGTGTCCAGCGTCACGCAGTTGAACTTGAAGTCAACAAGCGCAATGCGGCGCTTCGAGAACGGGTCCATGCAGGCACTCACGGGCATCGACGGACGCCATCCATTGCACTGCAGAGCGTTGATCTGCCCCAGATACTTATGGTACTCGCGCAAAAGCGTCTTTCGGCCTTGGTCGAGCCCAAAAATGTCGGCGGTCGAGGGATCGCGGCGCGTTCCAAACTTGTGGCACCGTACGGCCGTAACTGCGATCGCTTCCCATGTCACGGACATCCGACGGGTCGTTGTCGACTGGCAACGGCACTGAAGCGCCATATGCTTCAGTTGATGGTGGAGCAGTAGCTGAGACAAACGCTTCGACAGCTTGTGCTCCTCAGGTTGTGGCAGGGGTGTAAAACCCACCACGTGGCGGTTGCCACTCGTCGACAGCAGGTGGCTGTCGTCGTCGGGGAGATTTGAACGGAATCTCAACGGTGCGCCGAGCGGCGCTTCCTCCGGCCCCTCGATCCGGTCACGCGATCGTACTTCGGCGTTCGTTGGTGTTCCTTGTCGGAGGAATGTTCTCTAGCTCAACAATGAACTAAATATGTCTTTGTCTTGTCTCTCGTGTCTTCTTGGTTTTCGGCCACGGGACCTTCGTCAAGGTAGCAAATATAACACTGTCATTAGTGAGGTTAAACACGCCACGAGGCGCCTACTGACTACCATTTACTCAGTACCTCCACTAAGGTATCGAAACATTTGACACGGCACACACACAGAGTGTGTGCGTTTGCAATGGGTCAAACCGACGCGCGACCCAATTTCTCTGCACGCTGCAGAACAGAGCTTAACCGCCACTGGTTACACCGTCTTCTGTCCGGGACTTACCTCGTCAGACATCCCTTTTAGTGGGTTCCTACCAATTGGCCCTTACCGAACGACATGCCGTGGAAGGGCTGGATGGATCGAGTAACCACCGGGATGTCGTCACCCCCCGATGTCGAGCCAACATGCTTTAGGGCGTCCCCCTGGCACGTCATCTAAGTCACGGGGTGATAGGCCGGAGCTCGTGCTCCCTAGCTTTCGCCTGAGGGTGCTGAAGGGTGACAGCTGTCTCACCCGTAGTTGACTACGCTGAGCGCAGACAATTGTGCCATCGAGGGTATTCATATCCACCACCTGGAGTCGTGTATCGGTGTAAACAAGACATAAGTCTATTGTTCGATGAGATGGTTCTTGAAATGGTAACGTACGTCAATGTGATTTGTACGCCCATAATGTCCAGAGTGGTTCACGATCTGGATGGTGCTCTTATTGACCTCGTATAGAGGAATAGCTGTGGTGATGAGATATCCCATGTCAACGACTGCCTGTTTGAAACTCACACGCTCTTATGCAAATGTGCCCAGAAGGATTAACGCTGCCTCGTTGTCGAGAGGACGATGCTTCGCATACTCTTAGCGATCCGAGAAATCGCAGAGTAGCGGTAAAATGTCACTAAACCCGCGACGCATCAACACTCTTGGCGTAGTTGCTGTCTATAGCGCGCATGGCATCCTTCATGTAGCAGAGCCGGCGTTCATGAGGAACTCGCACAGTTGTAGGACGACGCATGCCAGGTCTAGTCGGGAGCTGATCATGAGATTCATGATCCATTCGACGACCGACCGATGTGTCGTGCTCACCCAGGAATGGCGTTCAGCATCGTTCTGAGGATACATCTACTCAGACAGCTTGATATTGAACTCCTCCATTGGAGTGAATATTGGTTCTAAATTCTCCATGCTAAACCTCATGATGTTCGAGGTTGCTGGGACTGATGCATTGCGAGAGTTCGAGCAGAACAATCTCGAACAATATAAATCTGAGAATAATTTGAGTACCCCAAGGTCGTGCATCTGAAAGCGCACCCTTGTTTGATTTGTTGCATCATGCCCAGTAGGACATGAGGACCAGTTCGTCGTCATCAACGCCGATTGGCACGGGTTATTGGACAACGATCGACGACGTTTGGACGTCGGAGTTATGGGTAACTTTCGTGGTGGAAGGCGGAGTATGTTGATGCTCCCGAAGGGACAATTGGAGTAGTGTCTAGTACTTCTAGTACGAAATGTACTTGCCAAACTACGTACACCGAACTACAAACTAGAGCCTCCCCAATTGTGGTGGTCATCGCCTCACCAAACGGTGAAAGCGCAGGTGTGGCAGTCTCCCCAAATGAAGGTCGAGATATCCTCCATCTACCCCCCCCCCAGGGGCAAAGGCATACATGAGCACAAGGTTTGTGTCGCAATGTTGGGTAGCTCGAACCCTCAAGAAGTCTCGGATGAGTCACTATACGTGCACAACATGCCTCGGAGGCAGCTTGTTCACACGCATGGATGTGTTTACAAGGATCAACGACGGGATCGTTGACCCGTAGTAGTCGTCACGACGGTAGTCTTCACCGTGACCCGCCAGAGGAAGCAGTAGTAAGGCCAGTGAAGAGGGCAGGAAGTAGTGGCAGACATGTGAGTGGATGGCAACCGCTATTCGATTGGACTACCCACTCCAACTTCGAATCGAATGCATAATACAGTACTACAACATTTTTCGTTTAAGTTCCGGTTATTTCCGGTATATTTGGTCCGACGCACTACTGATTCACGCCATGTGAGTTATGCATGATGATGTTAAGGCTCACGATAATAAGATATCGAGAGTTGTTTCGGAAGCTTGACGTCAATGGGGCAAAGATCACTGACAGAGCACACAAGGGGATGTTCGGGGTGTTCGGGGAGGACATGCAACTCAGGGAACACGGGGAAAGACGGGGTAGCTGGGAAGGTCGGGAACACAGGGGTTTGAGCAGTCGACTCAGGGGACTCGTGGAATGCGGGGTAACCTGGTAGGCTAGGAGACGTGGGGAACCGGGGTAGCCGGGGATCTCGAGGAAGTCGGGTCGAGTTCGCCACGGGTGGAGTCGAGGGTGACTCCGAGACTATACAAGGTGTATGGAGTGACGCGCCGTGGATAAATCCAGCATCAAGCCACCACACACACACTCGTAGACAGGGGATGTAATCAACGTGTACATATCCGTATACGGATAAAGGCAGATCAGTGTCCGACTCGTATTACACTTGACGGTATGGGCATTATTTACGCCAACAAATGTGCACGGCTGCGAAATTGACACCTACATCCACTACCGGTACATCGACGACGGCTAACCGTGAAAAACAGACTAGAAAGCGGAAAACGCGAAGGATTTCCGGAAAATCGGACCGTAGTACTTCAACTATCCAGCATATTGGTTGAACAGATGGCTTTGTAAGTAGCCGCTGCAGATTCACACTAGATGGTTTTGGGAAATGTAAAATGTGAGGAATACTTTTTTGAGAGAAATGCCCAAAAATAACCCCTCAAGCGTAATAAGTCAGGTAGTCACCATTTATGTAATATTAAAGGTTTTGCTTTGGCAGAACCCCGAAACCCCGAGCGCACTACAGTACCACCTGCGCCAGGATCGAACGCCGCTGCACGCACGGCCTCGATACGTGCATGCAGCGGCAGTCGATACAGGGCACACTTTGTCCACCGCCAAAGTAAACGTGTCCCCTCTGAACCTCCTGATCCGCAACAACCACACAAAGTGCCACAACCAAACAAAATATTAATCATTATCGACGGGACCATCCGCGGTAGACGTCATAAATCTCTCCAGTACACGGTATACCTACGCTATCGACTGCCGCATCTCACATGTAAACAGTCTCAGGCCGTGTCCTATGAAGCGTTGCTGCAAGCCAGATGCCGTCGATCCCCACGCCATGAACCCATGTAATCGACCTCTGTTGGTACCTGCAGCATCGACGAAAAAGGAACCTGCACAATCGACCATGGCAAGGAATGGACGACGAATACGGATTTAGTATAACTTAATACAGACGCTACAAACATCAAAAGCGTAGCCGATGGTGACTTACCACGCTACATTCGTCACAGAGGGCGACGCCGCAGTACAACGTAATACCATTTCTCGTCGCAGACACCAGAGGCAGCCCAAAGACACTCGCCGCCCCTCAAACGCCACAGGACACAGTACGGCGCATGTCATTATACCGGGTTGACGGTGTTTGCAGCTATCGTTGGAGTTGTGTTGGTGGTGCGTGCTCTTCGGTGGGAATCACCGCACGGCAAACACAACCGACACGACTCTAACGAACGCTGCAAACGCCATCGACAACGTGAGCTTCTGTCGATCCGCTAGTAGTCTCGGATTCGTGTTCTGTGGCTTCATTCTAAGTGACGGACGCCCTGCGGTGAGACTACGTTTACCACTGAAGCACACACACCACCGAGCAACTCAACGAACTGCGTTGACGCCATGTACCGCCAAACGTGACTCGTCCGGGACCGCTTCTGTCGCCAGTGAAAGCTTCAATGTATTGCCTTGTAACAGTTACCCTATATGACACCCCAAACCAGTATCCCTCCGCAATCACGATTGATTCAAGCGGAAATTGTACGTTTGGCGGGATCTATTGCATTTTTTTAGTAATGCTTGTGGTGGGACTTGTGGGAAGACCCACAACATGACCCACCGCAATCTACCACCGTCTAGTCCCCCCGCAAGCCCACTAGGATGGCCAAAGTCTACATGGCGCACCGAAATACCACCAACACGACAAGACCCACAAGCAGACCATTGACAAAACCAAGAGTCCTAGCTAGCAACGGTGGGAGTTGCCCGTGGTGGCCTTGTTGGTGTGTGCGTCAGGCGTCAGAGCAGCTTCAACTGCACTCACGCACACGCCAACAA